>NW_020312460.1:0-4411 GCF_002999335.1 Cyclospora cayetanensis | reverse complement strand
ACACGACGACAGGAGCGCAGATTTAGCCACAGGAACCGTACTGCCACTGGCTTCCAGACGACCTGCCAACTCAGCATCGTCCAACTGGAGGAATGAGTCGCCTAAACGCACGGACGCCTGCGAGTATTCAACAACACTCTGCACCACAAATTTAAAGGACCAGTGGTACCAAACAACACATACGACACATTGGCTGCTTATCCCCCCCGACACCCATACCGCACATGCCTTCCACAACCCACTAACTGGACATCGCCAACGCAGACCGGCATTAGCAAATGCGCACCATCAGCGCGAAGCCTGCATTCAGTACAACAGCGAAACATCAAAGAACTACAGACACTCGAAGAGCTTAGGCTCTCCTATACAAGGATGCTGCTCGGTCCTACACTTGTCGCTTTCAGCTTCAGCCACTGCCATAGACATTATCCCATCATCCAAGTGAAACACACTTTGAGTGCAGTGTGCAGCCTACTCCTCAACGTTCAACTGCACATAACAATAGTGCTAAACATCCCACTGCAGCACACAAGCTAGGTGCTGGCCTGACCCCACGTGCATTAGCTACAGGAAAAAACACATACTACACCCCACACCCATGGATGCAAAGAGCGCACTGCCTGAGGCATGCAGCATGCAAATGTTCAACAGCCTCCATATAAATTCTGCATCAGAGCGACTGCAAGTGCTGGCCCATGTGCTCGTGCTAGAACCACTCTAGACTTATGGCCAAGCTCGCATAGGAATTTCATACGCAAGAAACAACTGACCACTTCTACAAACACATGCCATAGAACAAACCTAGACATCTGATGAAGCACCAATTCGCCATAGCCCATGCTCATATAAGCGGTTTTAATGCCACTACCGATGTTGTTGCTTTGAGCACATGCAATACGACACCACGACACCAACGCAGATTGAAGCACAGAAACCATACTGCCACTGGCTTCCAGACGACCTGCCAACTCAGCACCTTCCGGAGGGAATCGCCTAAACGCACGGACGCCTGCGAGTATCCAGCAACACTCCGCACCACACGTTAAAGAACCAGTGGTACCAAACAACACCTACGACACATTGGCTGCTTATCCGCACCCACACCCATACCGGACGTGGCTTCCACAACCCACTCTCTGCACATTGCCAACACACACCGGCATTAGCAAATGCGCACCATCAGCGAAACGCCTGCATTCAGTACAACAGTGAAACATAAACGAACCACTGCCACTCGAAGGTGCTGAGGCTCTCCTATACAAGGATGCTGCTCGGTCCTACAATCGTCGCTTTCAGCTTCTGCCAATGCAATACACACTATGCCATCATCCAAGCGAAACACACTTTGAGTGCAGTGCGCAGCATACCCCTTCACATGTGGCTGCACAGAACAATAGTGCTAGATATCCCACTGCAGCACACAAGCTAGGTGATGGCCTGACCCTACATGCATTAGCTACAGGAAAAAACACATACTACACACCTTTGGATGCAAAGATCGCACTGCCTGAGGCATGCAGCATGCAAATGTTCAACAGCCTCCAGTTCCATTCTGCATCAGAGCGACTGCAAGTGCTAGCCCATGTGCTCGTGCTAGAATCACTCTAGACTTATGGCCAAGCTCGCATAGGAATTTCATACGCAAGAAACAACTGACCACTTCTCCTAACACATGCCATAGAGCAATCATCCACATCTAACAACCCATCAATGCGGCATAGCCCCATACTGATATCAGCGAGCGCTTATATTGTTGCTATTGATATTGTTGCTCTGAGCACATGCAATACGACACGACGACAGGAGCGCAGATTTAGCCACAGGAACCGTACTGCCACTGGCTTCCAGACGACCTGCCAACTCAGCATCGTCCAACTGGAGGAATGAGTCGCCTAAACGCACGGACGCCTGCGAGTACCCAGTAAAACTCCGCACCACACGTTAAAGAACCAGTGGTACCAAACAACACCTACGACACATTGGCTGCTTATCCGCCCCCACACCCATACCGCACATGGCTTCCACAACCCACTTTCTGCACATTGCCAACGCAGACCGGCATTAGCAAATGCGCACCATCAGCGCGAAGCCTGCATTCAGTACAACAGTTAAACATCAAAGAACTACAGACACTCGAAGGTGCTTAGGCTCTCCTATACAAGGATGTCGCTCAGTCCTACACTTGTCGCATTCAGCTTCGCCCACTGCCATGAACATTATCCCATCATCCAAGTGAAACACACTTTGAGTGCAGTGTGCAGCCTACTCCTTCACATGGGGGTGCACATAACAACAGTGCTACACATCCCACTGCAGCACACAAGCTAGGTGATGGCCTGACCCTACATGCATTAGCTACAGGAAAAAACACATACTACGCCCCACACCTTTGGATGCAAAAAGCGCGCTGCCTGAGGCATGCAGCATGCAAATGTTCAACAGCCTCCATATCCATTCTGCATCAGAACAACGGCAAATGCTAGCCCATGTGCTTGTACTAGAACCACTCTAGTCTTATGTGCAACCTCGCATAACGATTCCACACGCTAGAAACAACTGACCACTTCAAATCCACATGCCATAAACCAAACCTCTACATCGTATGAAGCACCAGATCGGCGTAGCCCATACTCACATAAGCCATGCTATTGCTGCTATTGATATTGTTGTTTTGAGCACATGCAATACGACACGACGACAGGAGCGCAGATTTAGCCACAGGAACCGTACTGCCACTGGCTTCCAGACGACCTGCCAACTCAGCATCGTCCAACTGGAGGAATGAGTCGCCTAAACGCACGGACGCCTGCGAGTATCCAGCAACACTCTGCACCACAAATTTAAAGAACCAGTGGTGCCAAACAACACATACTACACATTGGCTGCTTATCCTCACCGACACCCATACCGCACATGGCTTCCACAACCCACTTCCTGCACATCGCCAACGCAGACCGGCATTAGCAAATGCGCACCATCAGCGCGAAGCCTGCATTCAGTACAACAGCGAAACATAAACGAACTACAGACACTCGAAGGTGCTTAGGCTCTCCTAAACAAGGATGCTGCTCGGTCCTACACTTGTCGCTTTCAGCTTCGGCCACTGCAATACACACTATGCCATCATCCAAGTGAAACACACTTTGAGTGCAGTGCGCAGCCTACTCCTCAACGTTCAACTGCACATAACAATAGTGCTAAACATCCCACTGCAGCACACAAGCTAGGTGATGGCCTGACCCTACATTCATTAGCTACAAGAAAAAACACATACTACACCCCACACCCATGGATGCAAAGAGCGCACTGCCTGAGGCATGCAGGCGCAAATGTTTGCCAGCCTCCATATAAATTCTGCATCAGAGCGACTGCAAGTGCTGGCCCATGTGCTGGTGCTAGAACCACTCTAGACTTATGGCCAAGCTCGCATAGGAATTTCATACGCAAGAAACAACTGACCACTTCTCCTAACACATGCCATAGAGCAATCATCCACATCTAACAACCCACCAATGCGGCATAGCCCCATACTGATATCAGCGAGCGCTTATATTGTTGCTATTGATATTGTTGCTCTGAGCACATGCAATACGACACGACGACAGGAGCGCAGATATAAGCACAGAAACCAGACTACGACTAGCTTCCAGACGACTTGCCAACTCGGCATCGTTGTGCCGGAGGATTGACTCCCTTAAACCCACGGGCGCCTGAGAGTACCCAGTAAAACTCCGCACCACACGTTAAAGAACCAGTGGTACCAAACAACACCTACGACACATTGGCTGCTTATCCCCCCCGACACCCATACCGCACATGGCTTCCACAACCCACTTTCTGCACATTGCCAACACAGACCGGCATTAGCAAATGCGCACCATCAGCGCAAAGCCTGCATTCAGTACAACAGTGAAACATAAACGAACTACAGACACTCGAAGGTGCTGAGGCTCTCCTATACAAGGATGTCGCTCAGTCCTACACTTGTCGCTTTCAGCTTCGGCCACTGCCATAGACATTATCCCATCATCCAAGTGAAACACACTTTGAGTGCAGTGTGCAGCCTACTCCTTCACATGGGACTGCACATAACAACAGTGCTAGATATCCCACTGCAGCACACAAGCTAGGTGATGGCCTGACCCTACATGCATTAGCTACAGGAAAAAACACATACTACGCCCCACACCCATGGATGCAAAGAGCGCACTGCCTGAGGCATGCAGCATGCAAATGTTCAACAGCCTCCAGATCCATTCTGCATCAGAACAACGGCAAGTGCTAGCCCATGTGCTTGTCCTAGAACCACTCTAGTCTTATGTGCAACCTCGCATAACGATTCCAAACGCCGGAAACAACTGACCACTTCAAATCCGCATGCCATAAACCAAACCTCTACATCGTATGAAGC
>NW_020312459.1:0-4423 GCF_002999335.1 Cyclospora cayetanensis | reverse complement strand
TAAAACGAGGTAAATGTGATTTAGCTGCCGGCCCTTTAGGAGCATCACTGCAGTAGGGGCCTCCTCTGTCTCACATGCGAATGGGTTGCTTTTTAAGACAGAGAAACACAAAACTGCGCATTCTCTTTTTCAAAATCCCCCATCCAAATTCTTCTTACCAAGGAACCATCCTAAAGCGCCGCTGCACTCACTTCTAGTCGCAAACGCGACTATATTTGCTAGGCCAATTGTAGTTTTTAATACCACAGCTGAGATGCAATCAAGGTGATTGCGATGCTTATGGGCCAATGCAGGAGGGTTGGATCGCTGTATACGTGAACAACCCACATGCGGGACAAGCACTCGTGTATGAGAAAAGAGCGACGTTTCTTTATGTGTGAATAATTTTGTTTCTTGAGCCCTGTGTTCCCGCTGCATAAATTAAGGCATGTCCTGCACAAATTGAAGAGATTAAGGCCATGGCTTTTGCCTGGACTCAAGTTCAAAGACATTCAAAAGTTTACTGGGTTTGCAAACTATTGACCAGTTTTTGCTGGTTTTGCAGAGTCACTTCACCCTGGACTTATTTGCCTGGAGAAAATCCGGGCTGGACCTTAAAGGAACATATTAATACCTTGCGGTATCTTCTCCACTCCTGCCCTACGAGTGTTGCAGTATTTAGATCGTCATTCGCTCGTAAGAACAGATGCTAGTGAGCTAGTATTAGGTGTCATTCTGTCGTAGCAAGCCGCATAGGCTTTAATCCATTGCACTTTTGCTTATTTTTTCAATTGTTTTTCCCAAAGCAAGCAACACTATCTAGTGCTGGAGAAAAGCTCTGCAGTAGTTTAAACGTAGTAAATTCCGGCACTTTTTGTGCAGGATTTTTGCTCCTTAGACGGTCTATCAGTCTTTTCCACGTGTTTTCATCTTGTAATTGCTTACTGGGCGCTTTTCGCACCCATACTGCAATTGCACTCGACGCAACCAGTGAGACAACCGAGTCGCTTCGCCGACCCCCAGCGGCTTAGTATTACATAGCACGGCTGCCCTTGTTTGTGATAATCCACGGTTTTAGCAAACGTGGGTGCGTCTTATGACTTATTACAAATACCTATCTGCTTCTATTGCCAAATAAAGGAATCCGGCCTCTCAATTATTGTTTCCTCATGCCTGGAGGCGTCCCGCACTTTCCGAGAGCATCGCCAAGGCTAGGGTTCAAAAACCTATGAGCGCGTCCTGGTAAACATTTTTGACCCCACTAATTTTCCATAATGCGACCACTACGAGCCACCCACAAGCAGACAGGAAGAAACAGGCAGTACCGTCCGCACCCTCATGCAGCGTTTACAACCATCCATCCACATAAATGGAATTGTTTGAAATGATTTTCCTTTCGATTCTGATGTCCCCATCGAACAAAAGCACATTCGACTGCCCACTGATTTCGCGTATCCCTCCTTCACATTAGGGAGTATCTTTTCAATCCTAGCCCTGGTCAACAGCCTCTCTTGGTGCAGGAAAGCTTTAGGAAACAGCTAGCTAATCCGCACGAGTGTATGTTCAATGCTTAAGAGAGACGTTCGGAAATATGAGAGTGCTGGCTAGTTATGTGCTTCGATACATGGCTCTGGTGAATCATCAGGCTCCACGGGGTCTCCCCACACGAGCAAGCACGCACAGAGTTGGCTAGAAATACTTGTAGTTTACTCACGAGTCAGCGCTCTGTAGCAATACCGGTGGCCGAACAAACTCGGGGAGGCCCCATAGCTATGAATATTGACTTCCTCAAGGAGTTCCAATACTCCTCGAACTGTGCTTGGGGATAGTTTTTCGCGCAGTTGACTTGCATGGAAGAGGAGGATTCAAAACAAGGCTTCGAAATGATCAATTAGTGACTTCCGGGGAATAGTAAGGGCTGCAGACACACGAGACACTAGAAGGTAGCTTCTGTTGGTTATAAAGTGGCTCACGCCAGCATCAGTGACTGAAGACAGAGCATTTGCGGACTTTGCTCGCTGCGGAAGAAGTCTCAGCTGTGGTAAACAACACTGGTGGGCCTGTACGACATTGTTCGCACTCCTTAGTAATTGGTCCTTTCTAGAGCATTTAACCCGTCTGATATGCATAACTTCATGCATGGGTACTTTATCAAAAGTTGCTGATGAGCAGTTTTAAGGTGCTCTCACCATCAAGAACTTATCGAAAAAGTGCTATCGTTCTGCGGCGCCGAAGCCTTCCTCGTGTTGCCTTTAGGGCCTAGATGTTGACTGTGCTGCATTTAGCGGCTGTGAATGCATGCATGCACTGCTGTGTGAGGTGCAGAGACACTCATGAACTCGTTAAAATGCCCTTTTCTATACACATTTGCCTTGTCTTGTGTTCTCCTCAACGCAAAGGCTCTCACTTATCAGCGGTCCGACGACATCCGCCTATCGCGCTGCCGTTGTGGTGGTTGTTTGGTCCCCCGCTTGTTCGCCTGCGCTTGTATCTTCCTTGCACTCTGCTTTTTGTGGAACGGTGGCCGCTTAGCCTTTCATCCGCATTGCCGTCCTTTCGCTGTTTGCCTGGGTAGCGGGGATTCGGTGAAGCGTAGCTGCTGTCTTACACGCCGTTGGGCTCGACGGAAGGGTACGAAGTCCAGGAAAGTGTATTTTCAAATAAACGGGGCGGAGGAACGGAAGGTGCAGCGGGGTAAATTACAGTTGGTGTTTTCTACTGCAGCTGTTATATAGCTGAGAGCTTCGAAAGGATTTAGAAATTGGTGTGCCAAATCTTGTAGATGACAAATTGGTTTTGTCTTTCCGTATGCACTGTTTATCAGAGTAGCATGCCATTAGAACACAAATACGCAAGCTTGGGTTCGTGTGGGCTATCTGTAATGTGGCACTGTTTGCGCGTGCTTGGAGCTTTTAGCAGGTGTACTTAGGGAAAACTGCGACGGCGACTCGAGCACTATTTTGTCGACTATGAGGCGCGCTCTACACACTGACTCCTGAAACGCCAGGCGCCGTGCAGCCGCATATTCCATCAAGGCTCTACGCCTCTAGCGAAGGTGAGTGGAGACGCATCGTTGTCTAAAGCACTTGATATACGGGATGTTTTATGACTAGAATGATTGTGGGGGAGAATGTCTTCCTCTACTCTGTAGGAAATGTGCACAATTTCCTCATGCTTAACCTTAATAGGGAAATGAAGCTGACCATGGACAGGGGTCATAAATTGAAATTAAAAAGGTTATATAATCTACTGCCTGCTTGAGGGTAACACAGCATTGACAGCCGCGAACTTAATGGGAAAGCTACTTCTCAGAAATCTCGAGCTGACTTGCACTAAAACAGTGCGCACAGAGGCCACCTTCAATGACCCATCGACGTTTAAATGTAGATTTTGCATCGGGTGAAGTGTTGCCTTTTTATTGATGCATATTCACATATACAGAAGGTCCCTGATAGGTTCATGGGCTCTGAGCTGCAGGCGTGGTGGCAACCGGCCCAGTGAGTGTGAAAGGGGGAATAGATATTGTTCTTTGCGGTGTCTATGTGATGTACCTGCAGTGATTTCCTATACACAAAGAGCATTACTTTTTTGAGGGCAGCATATGTACTGGTATCTAGGCAGGTTGAGTATAGTGCTCATGGAGTTAGGGAGGTTCACACGCGTGCACTCAACGCACAATGAAAATCCTTGACAGTTCATTGTCTTGAGGAGACTCAATGCAATACAAAAACTCATAGGGAAACAGCGCTCCAAGAGTCGGCATTCGGCTCGTCCAGGTTTGCTAGGAAGGCAATAGAACAACATCGGAACTAGCTGGCACAGGTGGGCCCTTATCAGTTTGGCAGGTGACGAAGCGACCTTTCGACACCTCTCTGGCGACGCCGAAACGACGGCGACTACTAAGAATTCAGTTATGCATTTTCGAAAATGCTTGAGGGGGAGCTTTTGTGTGTTATTATAGACATAGTCCAATCACTCATTTAGGGATGAAAACTGGAAGAGCGAGCGCCTGCAGGTGGAGGTATTAAAGCTTGTTAAAAGGCCTTCCCCATTACGCATTTTACACCAAACACAATAGAATCTGATTCAAAGTTGCTAAATTCCCTTCCAAGAGGTTCCTCATTTTCTTGCCCATATTATTCGGGAACGTTGCACAACGGTAGACCAACAAATACGCTTGATCGCGCGCCGCGTCTAAGCACTGGAAGCACGCAGAAACAGTGACACACGGCCTCTGACGCACATGCACACAGCCTTACGTATTTAGCATTGATGGCATGCTACTCTGTGATCAACACCACATACGGAAAGCTGGAAACAAGATAACCAGCGTCTCAAGAAGCGGGGAGAATGGGCTATTAAGAGTGGAGATATGGGGTCTAGCAGGCACTCACTGGATTAGCACAAACCTGACATAGCGGTCGTCTGTATGTGCCATGTTACG
>NW_020312458.1:0-242132 GCF_002999335.1 Cyclospora cayetanensis | reverse complement strand
GTAATGTACTGAATCCCAAGAGATTTCAAGTAGGCTTCCTTTGGCCCCCCACTGCAAGTTGCATAGACAGTGGCGCCTACGCGCTGGCAATGCTGAATGGCAATCAAGCCGACCCCTCCCGTTGCGGCATGAATAAGAACCTTGGCGCCAGGCCTGACTTGCGCCACATCTCCAAGGGCGTGCTCGACAGTAGCCGCAACTACTGGGAGTGCTGCGGAAGCCTCAAAGCCAAGCGAAGACGGAGCGCGGCGGACAAGGTTTGCGTCTGTTGTTGCATAAGTCCGCAGCGCCCCCGGAGCAATGCCGTAAACGCGATCTCCTACACGAACATGTTCGACGTCATCGCCAACAGCCACCACAGTGCCGGCGAAGTCTGCGCCAGGGGGCCCTGGATCGCCAGGATATAAATCCATGACGTTGAGAACATCCCGGAAATTGAGCCCAACGGCCCTTACACGCACTTCAACTTGGTTGTATGCAGGCGGCACCCGCGCTGCGAAAGCTTGCGGCCTCACCACCAAGTTCGAAATTGCCCCTCTCTCCGGCATGTACAATTCGAGGGCCCCCCGTACGGCTAAATCGCTTTTTTCAATCCGTGCTGCGTACAGCGTGTTGCCCCGCAGCATCAGCTCGCTTTCGTCTGAGGTTGCCATGCTTGAACGCAAGAACGTCACAATGGCCTTCGCTACATCGTCATCTTTTTCCAGCTGTTCAATATCCAGACACCCGATTTGCGTTGTCGTGCCCGTAGAGGCACCTATTTCCAGCCGCGCTGCCTTCGCCAGCCCCCAAAGGCCGGCATGGGCAGGCAGATCTGGCGGGGATGGAGTTTGTGCTTCCTCTTGCGGCGAATCCATGATGCCGCTGGTGAAGAGCCAGACGGGAGGCATGTTGGAGCCATTGCTTAGCAGAGCAGAGTAGGCTTGGAGAAGACGGATAGCTGCATGGGGAACGTCGAGGGCTGCATACTCGTCAGCCGTCAAGGCCTCCACAAAGGCGATCGCCCTCCAGTTACCACTTGCGAGGAGCTCTTGCACGTCTGCCCTGGTCGAGGGGATGTCCTCTACACTCAGCACTCTGCCGAAATCCTCGCCTCCAAGTGAATTCGAAAGCGCTTCCATGAGCTGAAGACTGCCTCCAATGACTAATACGGGCCCTTTTCCGGCGACGAAGTCTTGCGGCTGTGCGGTCAACTCGGCTCGCTTCTCCCACTTGACCTTCCAAATGAGATCTCTAGGAATGCTGGCGCCAACGCTCCCCCCAATATCCACATTTCTCAGGTAAACCTTTTCCAAGGAGGCTGCCACCTGCCAACTGTCGTCGAACAGCCTGACATTCACCATCGCTGAGCGCGAACGGCATTCGAGGAGCTCTACATGGGCCCAGCATCCCGCCTTCCCCTCCAGCTTCCGGAGCAAAATGCGGCCTGCCCCTACGGGAACCATCGAGACGTGCGCGCGGGAAGCGTGCCTCCCAATGAGCGACGCCGCAACCTGCAAAGGCGCATGCAGAAACACCCGGGTATAAATTTATGGGAAGCTAAGTAAGGGACTGCCAGCACCTCTTGCCCAGCAACAAAAGGCTCTTGGCTTGTTGTCCCCCGCAACCAACAAACAATGACACACAACTTTTTGCAGATATCCTACTAAGCAGCTCACATGAAGGGCGCCGTCAAGAAGCGCGGGATGCACCAAAAAGCCGCTTTCGAAGGAATCCTGTTTGCAGCCTTCAGGAAGCATGAGGCGAGCGAGAGCTTCGGATTCAGACCGCGAAATATGATTGACAGAGCGAAAGCGAGGCCCGTACTGCAATCCTAAGTCGAACAAGGACTCGTACAGCTGCGGAACTGAAACTGGCTGGTTGCACCTTTCCTGGAGCTCTTTCAAAGACGGGAGTGTTTCCTCCTTCTGCTGCTCGCTAAGAACAATGCTCGCGCTGCAGTGGACACTGGTTTCATCATCCCAGACGCTGCGTAGCTCGACCCCCAGGTTTTTCATGATATGGCAGCGAATCGTGAGTTCGAGATCTTGGGGAACAACGTGATCATCGGGCAAAGCTCCCCGATTCGACAGAAGGGACTGGGAGACCTCTTCGAGTTCAACTTTCAGCCTGTTGTCTCTCGATTTAGGCTCGGAGGAAGCCAGTTTCGGGGTGCTGGCCTTGCTGCTCGAAGGCGAAACAAGCCAAGCACTGGGCGCAAGCGTCGGGCTGGCATGACCAGGGGTCGACAGACCCCGCGAATCGCTATCAGCACGAGGCCTCCGTACATAAGCGTCATTGACTCTTCGCGGCGTTCGCACTGTGCGTGGACTGCGCCTGCCACAAGTGTGTGTTCCTGTTCGCGTGTTGAACTCGTACGTCACACGCTGGGAACCAATCATCATGGGCCTCTCAAAGAATACATTCTCAAGAGCGACCGCCCCAGAGGCCGTTTTCAGGTCCAGTGCGAAGGCAGCACTCGCTACAATCTCTGCCATCCCCATGCCTGGCATCATGGCTTTTCCATTGACCATGTGATCGGCGAATAGCGGCACTGCCCGGCGAGGAAACGAGGTTTCGAATAAGAACTCCCCGACCCCAAGTTCTCGATGTTTCCCCACAAAAGGATGCGGGATCTGCACCCAGGGGATCGGCTTTCTGTGATAGAGCAGCTCGTCGTGGCCGTGCAGGCCATGCTCCATCTCTAGCTGCTCACCAATGCGGTTCAGAACTGACAGGCACTTCTGCACGGATGTTGTCTGCCTTTCGCTTGTCTCCTCGTCAGCTGCCGGGAACGCAAACACCCACTCCACGTCCTTCGCCGTTTCGTCCACACTCTGCTGGCCCATCCTGATGAGAGCAGCCCTGCCGTTTATCTCCACGAGCAACTTGCACCCGGCTGACACGAGGTTGCTGATGCACTGATCGAATCGCACCGTCCGCGTCAAGTGGCGGGTCCAGTAGTGACCGCTTAGAACTTGCTCATCACAGAACTCGCCAGTCGTTGCGCAAATCATTCGCACGGACGGCCGCGAAAGCTTCACGCCGCTCATGATCCGCTCAAGAGGAGTAATGACATCCGAGAGAAGTGGAGAAGAAAAGCTTACACGGTCTTGCAAGTACTTGAAGCGCCCCGCTATGTCCAGCTTCATCAACACCGACTCCAGCTCCGACTGTATGCCCGACAGGACCAGCTGCTTCTGGCCATAGATCAGAGACATCGCAACAGATGAACTGGAACCCGCAACACCCCCAGCCTCAGAAATCGCCATTTCCACGTCCTTTTCGCCAGCTCTGCAGGCCACAGCAACGGCGTCCGATGGCAAAAAAGTCTCGACAAGCTTCGCGCGCTGGCAGGCAACCCGTAGACCGTCCTCTAAGCTCATGACGCCCGCGATAGCAGCGGCCACAAACTCGCCTACTCCAACTCCCATCACTGCATCCGGCTTGACACCCTGCGCAATCAAGCTTTTTCCAAGAGCGTATTCGAAGGCGAATAGGACGGGCTCTGCAAATCGCGTTTGTCGAAGCCACTGCTGGGGTTGCTGGCCATGCGCCCTCTCCGCAGATCTTGGCGTATCCTGGTCAGAAAAGAGAATAGAGAGCAGCGGAACGCTGACTAGCCGCTTAAGTATGTCACCGCAGTCATTTAGAACCTTGGCAAATACGGGGTTGCCGTCATAGAGCCCGCGGCATTTTTCCAAGTCCTCCACGCCTTGACTACCAAACATGAAACACACAGCCGTTGGCTTCTGCGCCTTGCATGGCCGCCGCAACTCGCACACGTGAGGCGCCTCCTGCAGGACTGCATGCGCATTTGCTCCTCCAAATCCGAAGGAGCTGACTCCACCAATGCGTTGCTTCCCCTTTGGGGGCGTTATCGGGAGGCCAGTCACTGGGCAGATGAACTTCGCCCCCTTCAAGTCAATATGTGGATTCCACGTTTTGAAATGGAGGTTCGGGGGCATCTGCTTGTGACGCAGGGCGAGTGCGGACTTGAGGAAGCCTGCAATACCTGCTGCACCTTCAAGATGTCCAATGTTGGTTTTGACGGCTCCCAAAAGAAGGGGTGAGTCCCTGCTGGACCTAAATACTGATTTGAGAGCACCCACTTCTATGGGGTCACCCAGGGAGGTGCCTGTTCCGTGTGTTTCAACAAATAGAACCTCGTCAGGGGTCACATTGGCATTGCGTAGAGCCGTTCGAATGATTCGCTCTTGCGAGGGGCCACTAGGCGCCGTTAAGCTGGCAGCTCGCCCTCCATGGTTAACTGCAGTCCCACGAACGATACAGATGATGCGGCTGTCCTCTTTCATAGCCTCTGACAGGGGTTTTATGACGATGGCACCGAGGCCTTCTCCGCGGACATAGCCATTGGCGCTGGCATCAAATGTTTTGCACCGAGCATCCGGAGCCATCATGCGAGCCTTGCAGAAGGCAACTGTGACGTTAGGTGACAGCATGAGGTTCACACCAGCAACCAAAGCAGAGAAGCAGCTTCCTGCCTTGATTTCCTGAATGGCTATGTGCAACGCTACTAACGAAGATGAACACGCGGTATCCACGGTCAACGAGGGGCCTAACATCCCCAACGTATACGAGAGGCGGTTTGATAAGATCGAGGGCGCATGGCTCGTTGCTGTAAAGCTGCTTATCCCCAGACCCATCTGAGCACATGTTTGCTGCCACTCATTGCAGCAGCATCCCACAAAGGTTCCGATATTTGCACGTAGCAAGCTGTCCTTATCGAAGCCACTGTCGTGCAGAGCCTCGTAGCCGACTTCCAGCAAGAGCCGTTGTTGAGGATCCATACTCGACGCCTGCGGGTGCCCCAGCAAGCGCAAAATACAAGGCCGCCACCTCACTACATACACCCCAGACGTGCACACTGCGTTTGCAAGAAGAACATGTGGAAGATACGACAAATTTTCAAAGAGAAACGTGCTGTTGGGGCCAACTCTCTTACCTCGGCCAAGGATATCCTGAAAAATGAGGCGTCGAAGAACTCCGCATTTTCAATAAAACCGCCTTCTCGGATGTACATTTTTCCTTCTGCGTCGGGATCAGGGTCAAAGTAGTCCTCTACATCCCACCTGCATCATAGCGAGGCAGCACACATACCCTAGGCAGCGCGTAAATGTATGCCAGCAATGCCTCTTTTGCAGCCTAAGCACGTGCGCTGCTACGCGAAAGACACATATACTGGATAAGGGCTGCTCTGCTGACCTGGACCGCGGAACCTCCACCATTGCATCGACGCCGCACATAAGAGCATCCCAAAAAGAACTGAGCGATGTACTTCCTCCTGGCAAGTTGCACGCTGCACCTACAACTGCCATTGTCATCTCCGAACCGGTGGCGTTAATGGTTAACGCGTCTTCCCCTCCTTTCCCTTCTATCTCGCGTACCAAGAAGTCTATAATATCCTCCATTGTTGGGTAGTTGAACATCAGCGTCGGCTCGATATCGATGTTCAACTTTTCGGAAACAAGCTCCGCTAGTTCCACTGCAGCAATGGAATCCACTCCCAGCTCATGCAAGGGGGCCTGCATGTCTGGAAGTTCGCCGTCATCTCCTAGCACATTTTTCGCAGCGTCGATTACTGCGTCTCTGACAGTTTTCAACACCGTCTCGTGCGTCTGTGCTGCTTCTTCATGTCCCTTGTGCGCAGATTCCGACAGCTGCTGGGTAGGAGATTTGGTAGGAGCCTGACACCCTGTTCTTGCCGCGCTTGACGAAGCTTCGACCGGATGGACGTGGTGGGTGTACGTGTGGAGGACGCCATCAAGGCTGCCATCCAGCAGCTTATCGCGAGCTAGAGACCTCCTCAGCTTACCACTGCTGGTCTTTGGTAAACTGCGAGGCTTTAGGAGCCACACCATATGCACACTCAGACCGGTAGCCGTAGCAATTACGCGGCAAATGTTTTTTACAATTTGATCGTAGCTGCTCCTGTCAAAGAGCTGTCGGCGAACACGAGCCCAGACACCCTTCAAGCCATCCTCCACGCGAAGCTCAGCAGCGATCCCCAAAACTTCATTGGAATCGGCCTCAATTGCAAAAGCAGCGACGCACCCTGGCCGAATCTGAGGAACCTCTAGAACTGCCTCTTCAATATCTGGAGGATAGTAATTGCGTCCTCTTATGATAATAATGTCCTTGAACCGTCCTGTTACATACAGTTGACCGTGGTACAAAAACCCACAATCTCCCGTGCGAAGTCCAGTAGCAGGCGTGCGATTTCCCTGTAAGTCGATTATGGACACGCGAAATGCGAGCTCAGTTTGCTCGGGCTTGTTGAAGTATCCTAGAGCCACAGATTCACTGAATGCAATGATTTCCCCAACATGCCCTTCGGGCAATTCTTTGTTCGTCTCGGTGTCCACGATTTTTACTGCAAGCATCACAGCAGAGAGCAAATGGTTCTGCCTACTTTGCACTGCCTTTTGGCGCGCCACCTAATTTTATGGCACTCAAAAGGGCAAAACTCACCAGTAACACCTTCGAATGGGAAGCCGCAGCTCACTACGTCTTGAACTTCGCCCGCAGGCCGTAAAGCAGCTTCCTCCTCGGTGAAAACTTTTACTTTGCGCTCAGCTCTCAGTGTGAGCGCATCAACGTAGAGTACGTTGGCCTTGGCTTGCCAGTTCCCTTTGCCTGTGACGATAAGCGTATGCTCGGCGAGGCCGTATGCCGGTGCCACAGTAGACGGCTTGATACCCTTCGGACCGAATTTCTGAGAATACAGAGGTGCATCACGCAATAGAGGCAGCAGATAGTAAGGTGGGCAGTTCGCAATCAATCAGGCTGAGCGCGCAGCGCTCGAACCTAGAGGGGTGCAGGGGCTTTCTTGGCCGAAGGAAGCTTTGCGCACCTCGACGAACTGCTCCACTGTCTGTCTACGAACAGGCTCAGCTCCAGATAAGATTCCGGTGACGCGGGATAGATCCAGTTGAGCATAAATATTTTCAGGCATTTTTCGCGTCACTAAGCCGAAGGCGAAGTTAGGGGCAGCACTGCAGACGCAGTCGTACTGGCTCATGGCTTTAAGCCACACCCACGGCCGTCGGATGAAGTCTATTGGCGACATTTGATATAGAGCAGCTCCACAGAATAATGGACAACAGACGAAGCCAATAAGCCTGTGGGCGCAGCACACGCATGCCATTTGAATTAGAGACACTGTGACCAGTTGTTCGCAAAGTATATATTCAATACAGAGAAGCGCTTCCTGCGTAACGCCGAGCGAAAACACACACCCTTAGACTGCACCAGCTACAACGGCGGTGCTCACCCCATATCGTGATAGACTGGTAACCATGAAAATGCTCGAACTCTGTGTCCTCGACGCGTCGTTGACACCTCGTGTCGTCTCCTCCAAAACTCTTCCAAGTCGTAAAAGTTATAGTCGCGGGTGGAAAACTGCTCAGCAGGGTCCTTGGTTTCAGAGTGAGTTGGAAACTCAAAGGAATTCCAGCACAAATGCATGTTGTGTAGCAACGACAAATGCGTTACCATGACACCTTTGGGTTCAGATGTACTTCCAGAAGTGAACTGCACAAAAGAGGCAACAAACAGGCCGCTGGTGACAAAAAAAGTGAAGGCGTGCTGCAAGCTGCTGGCAGTAATATCATGTTGGAACTAGGGCCCCACAGAAGTAGATGCACGTCAAACATTTTAAAACCAACTTACACGTGCCTAGCATACCTGAAGAAACGCGATGGAGTGAGGATCGAGAGCCGCAGGGGTGCGATTCAGCGAACTAGTTGTTTTGATCGTATCCGTGCAGATCCACTCCACATCTCTCCACCTCTTTTCCCGCGAAACCACCGACATTGCAGCAGCTACACGGCGATAAACCGTGGAGGTAAGTGCTCTTTTTGTTCCTGCACTTTCTCCGATATCACAAAAACGAGGAATGTCCGTTATTCCTTTCGTGGGATCGGGAGGATACACGGGGACTGCCGCGATGCCTGAAATAATGCAACTAAAGAATGCAATGATGAATTCTATTCCTGGAGGATAGCACAAGATCACCCGATCTCCTCTTTTTATTCCAATGTCCTCCAGGTGCTCCGCCAGCGTATATATTTGATCAAGCAGCTCCTTGTAGGTCCGTCTTTCCGCAATATCCCCCTCTCCATTGAGCCAAACCACGGCTTCTGCATCTGGAACTTCTTTTGCCCACTTTTGGAATGCAGTACCGAATGGATTGCCACAAAACCTATTCCATAATGCTTCGACTGGAGGACTCAGTGGCCGGCTTGAGGGACTTGTAGTCTCCGACGCATCGGACTGAGTCGCTGTTGACGCCTCCACCATTTTCCGCTTCATGTCCGCCATTCTCGAAGAAATGCATAGACGTGCCCCACGTTTAGAGGAGGATGTTGAAGCACTGCTAAAATAGTGAGGGCCGAAGAGCGACCCACTCAAAACACATGTATCAAAGCTTTGGTCTAAGACACATCACACCAGGTACGCCATCGAATTTGTCTTTTGCGCGGTTGCACGGCGTATGCCACCTGGTGATCCTCAAGGTGCAGAAGGAGAACTTCCGCTTCGAAATAACCTCCACAGAATTGCTGCAAGCCGACTGACTTCCTACAGGGCAGTACTAGTGCCAAAAGCAATGCCTGAAGTCAAACGGATGCATACGATGTTATTGTAATGCCTATGACCACGCCTAAGGAGTTGCTGTAATATCCTCAGGTGCAGATTCCAGGCTTATTGTGTATACTTGAGCCTAATGCACCACTGTGTTCTTCCTTCCCAGGGTTCCCTGGGTTGATGGCCGTTGGTGGAGAACCAGACGCTCCTCAGCCACAGCTTCCCGATGTACTAGACGAATATTTCCATGATCTAGATGATAGAGGCTGCGGAAATCTGCCAGCAACTCGTATTTCTGGCCGATGCTGTTGGCCAATATAGAGTCGGGTGATTCACAGACCAACCGTGCACACACCGTGGTCGCGCTCACCGAAGGATGCTGAAATCGGGTTAGACAGGAGGCTAAAGGTTCTTCCGCGTATCATGAAACTCCAAAAAGGCTTTCTAATTGAAGAAGGATGCACAATTCCAACGCAAGTCCAAGCGAAGTCGGCTCTAACAGCAACTCGCCAGCTAAGGGTCGCAGGGCTCGGAGACGGCAGCTGCAGACAACCCGTGTCTCGGCCAGCAGTGATTCCAACAGAACAACCCTATGAGAATATGGAAGGAAGTTCGCCTTATAAAACACTTCGGCCGACCTTATGTACGTGGGGGGAGGTTGAAATGCACAAATCGCTCCTTTGGAGACCCTAAGCAAACAGCAAGCAAGCAGGGAGACGTGCATGTGTGAGACGGGTCGGTGTCAGCAATGTGGAACAGCTTGGGGCTGCAACATTCGTTTGGATTTGAGCTGTGGCCTAACTAATTTTAGTCCTTTTCCCGGGGTGATGCCTTTGCCCATAATGGAAGCTTGCAGTCCCGCCTAAACGTTCCCACAGCCATCGAGGGCTGTTATGACTGTCTCCTAGCAGTCATCTTTTGAAAAACAAAGAACATCAGCTGGGAATCAATACGAAATTGCATTCTTGGCCTAAAAATTCCCTTGCTAAACTCTCCTTCAAACTGGGCGGCTCTGTTTAGGTGTCGGTCGATGCATACAAACATGGTAAGAGTATCTGGCTCAACCATGAAGCGAGCAAGATATCCTGTCACCGATGTCCGCCGATTTACGTGGAGTCACGGTGTTAACCTTTTTGGTAATCAAAGTGTAAACAACTTTGATTTGGACTTTTCACCTTTTCTCAATAAAATTCTAGCAGGATATTAAAATACATACCCCTCCCCCCGTTTCTGCATGTCGGCTGTAACGCTCCATCTAAGATCTCCCACAGGAGACATTGAACTTCCAATCCAATAGAAACCTCATAGAAAGTTTAAGGCTTTTTACAAATCGGGGCCATCACCTGCGCACAACCCTCAAAACTTCCAATATCAAGGAGGATGGGCAACCAAGGTGTATAAACCTGCACCTTCTCAGCACTCTGACAATCCATAGGTGGACGCACACAGCATCTCGAGCACCCACATACAAGGCTGCGTCTTCTTGTATCAAGATAGCAGTAATCTGCAATAATAAAGCGTATGAACAGAGAGACCAAATGGTCGATTTCTCACAAATTGTGGTTCAAATATAACCAGGGAAAGGTGACTCAGTGTAGCTCAGCCCACTGGATCCCCCTACTGCCATTTCAAACACACCCCCTCTTGCTTTGTAAATGTATGCTGAGACTAAAACGTGAAGAGCCGCTGAAGACTGCCCACCCTAGTGGCACAACCCCAGGAGGCAGCAGGCAGAAATGTGAAAGCAGTGCAGACGCTAGAGGCAAATGCTGGCTTCATCCGCCTGAATGAAATCGAAGGCAATAAAGACACACACTAGCCTAGAACGGGGGAAAAATCAAGCCAACGTCACTACTACGATGTAACGACGGCTAGCTATCATCAGAGCAGTGAAATGTGTGGGCCACTCGCTACGAGAGCAAAAAACGAGTAGAATGTATGAAGGCAAGCAGAGTATGCACTCATTCAGCAGTGCTTTCTTGCCTTCCAGAGCAATTTTGACATACAAATAGAGCCGATGCATGCCGCACAGTGAAGCTCCAAAAGAAGCATAAGGAAGATTGTAGAGAACATCTTAACACTAGGAGAGGACATTTTAAGCATGACCCATTTGCGAAGATAGTTGTTCTAAGCAGAGCATATGCTGAGGAGAGAACATTACCGAGGAACGCGAGGAGCACCGTTCTTGACACCAAGCGCTGACGAAATAGAGCCTCAAATGATCTCACAGGCCACGAAGCCCGCAGCTGCTCGTCGATAAGGCTTAGCTTTAGTCACCTCATTTTACCAGCAACTTGCGTCTAGTGTCGCCGCGGCGCTTTTGTCCCAGATTACAGAGTCTTTACAGCTTTCTCTGAGTTAATCACCTCCTTGCGGGACAGTGGCCTGCGCGGTAAGGTCCGCGAATCATTAGAGAGCTTTGAAACCTCCTTGGGTAGCCAATCTTAATAGTTCTGCAACACTTCTAGCTTTAAAGATAATCGAGAGATTTTGGAAATAACTAATATATGAGAAGAAGACAACTACTTGTATCCAACTGGCTGGGAACTTTATCGTCTAGTTACCTTCGGGCTGAACCGTAGAGATTTACAACCCATCAGGCCCAAAGCTCCAGCTTGAGACTTACAGCCGCCTTCCGCTTATCACATTCCGGTACTGGCTCTCTTTACTTCGCGTATACATTTGTGCACACTATCCAGTTGTTATCTGAGTCTCTCCGCTGCAAAGAGTGGGTGCTGAGCTCAGACCATCAGGTCCAGGGACTGCTCGGAGAGGGGCTCCCAAGTGTTGACCAAGAATTCGGGAGAGCTAGCGGTAGACCATTTTACTGTTTTATAATGAACCCATGAAACACAAGGTAGACAGTTAAGCCACGCAACTGATGTTTTGTGGACACAGAGTGGCAATCAATGCAAAAGTGTGCAGTTGGTGTATTATGCCTGCCCTTCCGCTTCAAGGTGGTTTGCAATGGTCACAACACGGTCAATGCGTTTTGGGGGACAAAGACATGCCAGAGTGCACTAACGGACTGTGGATCCGTATGTGTAATGACACTCTTGGGAAATCCGTGAAGCAGTCAGACGATATGTAAGAGTAATTGAGCTAGTTCCTGAGCTGTGACAGGGCTGGAGCAAGGAATAAAACGGGCATGTTTGCAGAGCATCGGCAAGGACGTAGGTGCAACCCTGTTCCGTAACATTGGGCAGCCAAACGATAAAGCCTACAGTTTGTTCAGTCTGGATCAGTACACAAACTGGGAGGCTTTGGACCGAGCAAGCGGTGCACGGCTTCAGCTGCTGATGATTTTGGCAGGACAGTGCATACGCCACTGCCGCAGAATCCCAGGTCACCAAAAGGACGGTGAAAACTTTTCAACTATAGTCTGACTGTAAAGACATGAGGATATACTTTGCACGAAC
This sequence comes from Cyclospora cayetanensis, assembly GCF_002999335.1. NCBI lineage: Eukaryota > Apicomplexa > Conoidasida > Eucoccidiorida > Eimeriidae > Cyclospora > Cyclospora cayetanensis. The sequence continues at coordinate 230,127 of NW_020312458.1, read as the reverse complement.
CGGCACCGCAGAATAAAGCTAAATATACAAGCCATGGAGTCCTGGCTTTGTTTTTGAAACACAGCTGATCATCTTCAACGCCGTAGTGCTTCACCATTTGTTATTCTGGATTTTAGCATACCTCAGTGCACGCATGGAAGTGAAAAGCATAATACACACGCAGCTTTGATGCAAACTAAATCATCACAGATGAGCGTGGCTGCGCTGCGCAATAGTGGATTGCTGTGGTGTCGCGAGAGCCCGCCGGTAGCCACGTTGGTTATGACCTTGTCATACTTGACTGTGAAGTCGTACCTCAGGAGGCGCCCAAGTCCACGAGCAATTCTGCTGCTACTAAAGTCCTGGTTGTCGACATTTTCCCCCTCACATTAGATACTGGTCTTCGGAGAACAATAAGCAATAATTTGGTGCACTGGAAAACTTCTAGGACGCTAGGAGACAACAGCACCACCGTTCGGCTTCTGCCATCGTGGTCAGAATGCAATGACGCTCATAATCGGGTAGCGTAAGTACTCGAGGGTGTATAAGGCGGCCGATAAGCGTCCTTGATGCGCCATCAGCTACCTCCGCCTAGGTCATGCACTGCGCTATTAGCAAGTGAACCAGTCAAAGGAGCAGCATTTTTAGCAAACTCAGGCATGATATCATGGTAATAAAATGGCAGCCCATAGAGCTTTGCAACATCCTTGCGGATGCATATTGATAAAGGCAAGCGCCTTGATTGCATCTGTGCCAAATCTGGTTCAATGTCTGCATCCAAGGCGACCAATATCAGCATCACAATTGTCTCGTGAAGACGAGGACTTGGTGCAGCTGCAGCGCGTGCCATACGTGCGGTAGGTGCTCTTGAACGATTCGGCAGTCCTCAGATGCAGTCATTGTAAGCAGCACTCCACGCGCAATTGACAGTGTTACTAAAATTTGGATTACAGGGGCAGCTCAGTTGGAGCATAAGTAAGTTCGAACAGCAGACAGGCACACTCGAGCTTGTGAGTGCGAGGGTGGAATGTTGTTTTGTGCCTTCCTACGGAGCGAGAGAGGATTGGTGACGAAGCGTTTGTGAAGTAAAATGTCGAATGGACTCTAAGGCTGAGTGGGATGTCATGTAGTTCGCCAATATGCGGCATAGCGAACTTCTGTGTCAATGATCTTGTTCATTTCCGCATATGTGGCACCAACGTCCGGTTAGCAAAGCGATGGTGGTTAATTCCTGAACTTTTCTTTTCTGAACAGACTATTCAGCTGCTGCATACTCCTTTGTTGATGCTGTGAGGGCTGTCCAATACTGCGGAATACTGCTTGTTGCCAGCACGCGGGCCAGTTCGACACGTTGTGCTAGAGAATCAGCAGGTGTCCAGCGTGCTGCCAGCTCATCATTATTTCACACGAGCACGAGCTTTTCCCCCAAGGGTGCCCATTCCTACTGTTCTTCGGGTAAATGCTCAATCACGTGTCCTAATGAAGAATCACTTGTTAGACCAAGAAGATGGGCTGCATAGGCAGGAGCATCGTCTCCCACTGCACCCCGTAGCCGCCCACTTGAAGACTCTACTTTACCTCGTTGAGGTACCAACTCAATCTCAGTCACCGTAGATGAGTCACGCTTTGTTGAGAAGATCAGAAGGTGCCTCTGCTCAGTGCTTTGTGACACGCTGAACACCACAGCGTGCAGCGGTGGCCGTAACTGCGCCTTTCATTGGGTCGTCCATTTCGTATGCCTAGGGTTATGATGTGCTGCACGGGTCTATTCTATATTCCATAAACCATTCCTTCTGATTTGATGCAGCGTTTAACCACCCCTGTTCTTGGTAATCCCTGAGTTCTGCCTCCCGTCACCAAACCCGAGTCCTGCGGACTGCACCAACGCGTCAGCAAGCAGTTTGCACTTTTGAGCGATTTTTGGATAACAAATCCACTTTGCATCCTGTGTCGAATGACGTTAGAAATTCATGGCCAATAATTAAACGTTCATCAGCTCCAAATCGACTTGTGGTGGGTCCTGAGTTGCAGCCCTATCGAATGTATCCCCCTTATATGCGCCGCAGCCTGCTTGATGCTTTTCATTTCCATGATGCGCCTTCTTGGCTCGCCAAGCAGCCTGATTCCGCTGGGCTGAGCCCGTTGTTCAAGGCCTTAGGCTTTACATGCTCTTGTATTTCTGTATGATACGACCCAGTCTTCCACAGCAGCAGCAGGTGCGTCGTGAGGGGGCTGACTGAGGGTGCTTCGGAGAGCAGGTTTCGTATGGCCTTTTCTTTCGGTCACCTTATTCCGTATGCTGGGACGGGTGGAATAGCTCCAATATTCATGGTGTCTCAAATCTGACTTGGCTCTTTCTTCTTAGTCAAAAACGCAGGTGTTCGGCTCATTTGAATTTAGATCTGATAACTGAGTCGGCATCCACTCTGTGGCGACCTGACATGACACATCGGGCAGTCCAGGAGAAAACTACTGATAAAGCAGCCGTATTGTCTACGCTGTGGTAATCGCAAACCAAAGCTTTATGCTGCTTGAAACACCACTTTTTTGGTATATTCACATGCTTCAACTATTCCGAATTTCCCAAAACGTGCCAATGAGCTGACCGCTGCATACAACGATGAGTTAGGAAATGTGTGAATGCTTAAACAGTAGTAATCGCTGCAAGCACACACCTTTTTCTACATGCATGAAGCCAGTATTGACGGGCTTCACCCTCCAGTCAGCATACTGCAAGGAGCACCTCTATATGTGCTTCTCCAAGCGGCCGATGAATTTTTTGAGTGCTTGCCAATTCTCATATCCGTCATACTTTCTCTGGTCTCCATGACCTTATTCGCATCCGTAAATACGTTGTCGGCTAACAAGTCATGCCACATGCCTTTTTACCAGCTTTGGAGCTACTGCTTTTACATCAGCCCACAGGCCAGCCTCTGCCGCCCCGTCAGGCGTTGTGCCAATGTCCACCCTAATAGCCTGAGAATATCTTCTCGGATTATTCTCAAAGAAAGTCGGATTAGCGAATGACCGAGTAATGTGAGCAAAGCCAACCATCTGTTATAGCGATTCCCGACATCCCCACTCTACACGCAACGAGCGAATGAGCAGGGAACAGCTCGCTGCGTCGAACCACGTAGTGGTACCAACTACAAGGCTCGAGCTCCTTCCGTACTATGACGCTGATCTGTAGGCTGAGTGCAAACTTGAAGGAAAGTATTGGCTGTATTCCGTGAGGGCTCCAGCCTTGTTCCGCACTCGTCCCTGAGAGTTCCCGACATGAAGCGAGAGAGACAGCTAGGATGCGCGCTGCTGCACCCTCCGCATTCTAAGCATTCACAGCTAGCGGCGCATACCGCCCAGCGCAGACGCAGGTAACACCGCGTCTTCTTGTATAAAGCTTACTCTACTCTGCAAAAAAGATTATATGGAAACAAACAAATCGGTTAAATAATGACCTACATATTCTCAGGGCGGTATGACTCGTGCAGTAGAAAGGATGCAAGTATAACTTAGCCCGTTACATCGGATTTCTCTGGGGTTCTTCTATTTCCGCTTTATATGCTTTGCTTGCTTGGCAGTGGCTTCTATTAAGCAAAATCAGCAATACACCCTTCCAGTGGAAGGTGTTCCTCCAGCACAGCCCACGACATCCAAGTAACTTATTGAGTGAGTCATCCCTTTGGGACAAAGCTGATTTTTTCAGCAGCATGTCGGTGAGCCCAACATAGCTACTCTAATTATGATGGAGATTGGGTTAAGAAGTCCCATCATGTGAGTACTTGTCTCAGGCGACTTACTTCTCCTGATTTGATGCCAGTATGACGCCGTTGATTTTTTCTCCGATCATACAATCCATAAGTCAGTTGCATAGTATCACTTCTGCATCGTCTTGTAGTAGTCTGAGGAGGTGGAATCGCACAAACTTAGACTGAGTGGGAAAGAAGGAGGATAGCACGAAAATGCCTTGCTGTTGTTAGCAAGCAGCACTGTAGCGGGCCAGTCACACTCAGTAAGCTTCTTCTACACTAGGTACCTTTAGCCAAGAATTGAGAGTCCCTTGGAGGCTTATGCAGAGTACAGTTAACTCTTCACACGTAAAATGAACACTGCGTACTTCTGGGCCAAGCTGCAACGAGCCACTGGACCCGGTTGCTCAGGAGACCAGGATGGTTTAGAACCGTGCAAGGAATCTGCCTTTTCCTCTCATGTTGGAGCCCTGTGTGGCTATGCTCGGGAGACTTCTTTTAACCCGACAGTTAATAAATCTCTCAATGTGTGTTGTGATTCAGAGGCTACAAGCTTTCTGGTGAAGGTGACAAGAAAGCGCTACAACCATTACCCATGCAGCTGCAAAGCAACATATTTCCTAGCTTCGGCATTTAGTTTGATATTAGAGCTATTTGTGTGCATAGCCACCATAAGATGCCAATGGGAGTTTTCGTTATCTCTACAGTTGCTCTAGTAGTTGGTCTCAAGCTGTGATATGCAACAGGCAGCCACCATATTGCTGTATCAAAAACCCTAGCCTGAATCTGCCGGCCATTGAGACCGTAAAAAAAGGCTGGCAATGTGCTACGGAGCTCTTTACTGTTCGGAATTTGCATGGTCCATGCGACATTACTGCTCTGACTCAAAAGCTAAGGGCTATTAGCCCCAGAGCAATGCAATGGAGGACTGGCCAGCATGCGCAACTTCTTTGCGACGGCTATTACCGTCACCAGATATCATAAAACAGGTCCTGAGGATGCAGTCAGTATCACATGCTTAACTAGGCTACTGCATTAGTTAGCTGGGGTAAATCGATCTTGGCCGCCCAAGACCGCAATATGCCTTTCACGTCTGCAGAAAAAAGCCCAGTGCCTCCAAAGTTCAGTAGCACCTCTGCAGATATTTCAATGCAGCAAACTAGGGGTAAAATAACGACATTAGAGGTTTCATGGGATGTGGCACACTTTGCAGGAAAAGAACCGCTAGATAAAGTACAAGGTATCTGCCGGACCTACTGGAAGTCGAAAAAAACATGCAATGTGTGTATATCTTAATTAGCAAAGGCTCAGGGGTCATATTTTAAAATGTACATCATCAGCACATCTCCGCTACCCCTTCCGTGGCCAGTGCACGCTTTGTCCGAGAGGTGAAAACACGCTGCAGATCGCGCACAAATGCCTCTGCAGAGGCTACAGCTTCACTATATTCCTTCGCAAGATCCTTCTGTCCATAAAACGGCAACTTGGAATGCTTCACCGTTTCTTCCTCATCGCCTAGATCCAAGAATCTGTTCACAAGACCAGCGTTTTTCAGTCCAACACGCAGCACCTCCCGAGCATCCTTGCTGACGTCTGAGGCCGCGTTAACTACAAACTGCGACAAGACGACATCCCCAACAAGCGCATCACATCCAGCGAATACAAGGAGCTGAGAGCCGGACTGACACACGCATACGACTTCTCAGCATCGTTGAACGCAGTCACCTTCCTTACTATGCTCTAAATTCAACTACCATCCTTGCTGGTGCATTGAAGCAACTCAGCGTACGGCTCATGAGGTGTCTCTTCTATCAGCTCACACTAGAAAGCGAGCGTGCTCAATGTAAGTTATGCTTTCACTTATAGTTATGTGTGTTCAGAATCAGTGTGAATAACCCACAAGGAGGGTTCTGAAATGGGACACGAAAATGCCTGGCATGAGACGTTCCTCCTCAGCAAATGCTTCGCGCGAGGCGTGAAAGAGGAGAAGCTGCTGGTGGGACTGCAGCGGACTCTGATGCAGCAATATTGTTATAGGTCTGTCAAAATTCAGCGAATCGCCAGTCAAAACTGCAGCGCACAAGGTCAACCATTATACAATTGAGGAAAGATGGCTGTAAGCACGAGTGGCTGTGTATCGTCACTCGCAATACATATGAACGATGCGATGTAACATCTTATACATATGTAGAGTGTTACGAAGAAGCCAATGCAAATGACTGGATTTTCCATGCACGGTGCCTTCTTACTGTCTTGCAGTCGCCTCGAGGCTTCAGTGTGCTGTTGCAGTGGTACCATTCGGCTAACCGACTTCAAGGAGAAGACCCAAGAGATATCGATTGTGTCATTTCCTGTTTGAATTGCAGCTGCCAGCCAGCAGAGTTGCTGCAGTTTTATCAACAGCAGAATCACTAAAAATTTCCTTGCCCCCCAGAGGACAGATCCAGGCTTCGGACGCCGCTTTCCGTTCATGTTCAGACCTTAAAAGCACGTAAATGGAGACGCATCCCCATGTTCAATGCTACAGAGACGCGCATGCTTTTAAAGGGTACCTTGCAAAGCATACTGGAGAAGACAGCCAACCGTCACAACTGAACGACAGCAGGATCCCCAGGCGCAAATTTTCCCATGAACACCCTGGACAAGACTTAAATGTAAATATGTGGCATGTGCGATGTCAAATAACCTATTGCACAGGCCGCGCGAGGGCGTTTTCTCTGTACGAGCAGTGGATCGGCTAATACGATCCTAGGAGGCTGCAGCCCCAAAGAGCCTCCACTGCATGTGCCGCAAACCCAGAAGGCATTCGCCGATTTGCCACACATAATTTCGTGGTTTCACGTTGATAGATGTGAACAGTTCACATCCTGCTTTACCCTCTTCTCCCGTCGCTCGCGTGGAGACAAGCTTGGCCGGCTCACTTGCTGTCTTGGCACCATGGCGCCGTCAGCAATACGGAAATACTGCACCACCGTCGCCAGCCGCTCAGCGGTCAGGGTTGGCTTTTCCAGATCTGTGCGCCCCTCATATCGGCCGTTCCTTGCGTTGGCTTCCAGGGGGGCCACATCTGCGGCGGCCCCTATAACGGAAGCATTCCCATTTCTATCGCGGCGTTCTGCAGCAGAAGGCGGTATCCCCGGCAGCTTTGGTGAAGTGGCGGCTGCTTCGTCAGGCAGTGCTCCAGAAAATGTAAAGGTCATTCGGGACATGGATGCATTCGAAGCCGAGGTGTACCGGCAGCCGGCACAGCCCCTGGCAATTTTCTTCTCTGTGAAATTCAATAACCACAACAAGCAGCTGCTTGATCAATTTATGGCCATGGCTAATTCGGTTGGCTCCAATGTCAGCTTTCTCATTGTAGACGTCGACGAAGTGCCGCGTGCCGCATACCACTGTGGCGTAAGTACAACTGTGCCCATATGGGTTCTGCACACATTTTGGTTGCGTGGCTAGCATAGTTAAGTCGATGGATTCCCTTCAAAGTTCTCACCATTCCTTAATACAGAGGGGCCGGCATGGGCAGAATGAGCCTACTGATGCACAAGCCATGCTTCTCCCACGGATGCACGCAGTACGTTCCTCCAAACCAGTTCAGCTTCATAGTGGACAAAAAGCTGATGTACTCTGTGTATTCCTGGGTTGGCGTTCAGGTGGAGCAGCCGTGCACGTTTGTTGTTCAGTACAAGGGTGACGCTTTCCGGAGGCGCATCGCGGATTCTATAGGAACGAAAACTGTAAGTGCAGTTTCTTTTTCCCGAGCGTTCGAACCTCCCTATGCCGAACTCTTAGCCCGCAGATTTGCGTCGAATGCTCTCGCACACTACAGACTGGTCGAAGGCTGTCGCTTCATGGTGTGACAACTGGAAATCAGAGCGCGTTGTGAGAATGTTCTTTTTCTGCAGCCTCAGCAACTGATTGGAGATTTGCGTGCTGCCCTGGACGCATGCCTCAGTGCGCTACAGCAGCCAGAGCCACCACAGCAGAGGGTTGAGTGGTACTCCCATAGCATTCCTGTGGATAATCTGAATGTTTATCGCGTCAACTGGCCAACAGCTTGAGCGTTTGCTTGAGGAGTGGCGACCTCGGCGGGCGCCGGCATGAAGAAATAAATTTGTGGTTCTTTTTAGTGCTAGCCAAAGGAGTACGCCAAAGGCTCTCAAAATGTTTCTGTTCGGTTGCTTGTGAAATGAGCCTTTTTAGCGATACTTTATGCCACATTTGCGGGTTTGCGCACCTGTTTGGCTTATCCAGAACGGACGATGGAGTTTTCGACAAGGGCGGTGCGTCCCCGTGCTAGGCAGTTAGCTAACTAAAAAACACAATCTGTTTTTAGGGTGAAGCGATGCCACGGACTGGTCAAGCGTATCCCGTTAGATGCTCTTAAGGGCGTTGCCTATAGGCGGGGTCTTTTTTCCTCGTGTAACGGGTACAAAGTGTAGTAGGATGGAGAGAATCTAGAACCTGCCGTTCGGACGAATACTATACACTTTCAACGCCAAGTGAGGAGGCCAAACCGCTGCCTCTTATACTTGGTCCTCTAAACACACTCGCCACCTCTGACGAGCGATCTTGGGCAGAGGAACCCCGGCACTGCTAGAAGGCGCCGAAGCCTTAAGCCTCTCTGCCTTTCCTATCTTTCGTAATGGTCTTGCCGCTTGCTGAAGGGCTGTCCTCCTTCGACATTACACCAGAGGCAGGCTTCAGAGGGTCGCCCGAGTACCTTGCGTCTGTGTCGGGAAAGAAAGGCTCTTGAAACGCTGCAAGCAGCGCGCGCACTTTTTTGGGTCCAATGCCGGGGCACTGCTGTAGCGCTTGTTGCTTGGCGAGGAAGATGCTCCTCATGCACCCGAACTCCTTCGCGAGCGACACGAAATCGGCACGGTTTACTGCAGGAAGCACCCGAAGCACCTCTGCGCCGAACACAGGGAACGCGCAGGCATTAGCTAGTCGAAAGCCCACGGGAAAGGTTTTGTAAAAGATGCAAATGCCCCTCAGCACCAGCACAAAGCACCGCCCTCTCGGGAGTGCCTCTGGTACCGCGTCTCGCAACGCGAGCTTTTAAGACGAGACACTGCTAGAGGCCCAGCAGGCCAATATTTACCCACCGGCACAACGGGGTGCATGACGCGCATCTAGCGTCGGCTGCAGACAATCTGGAGCTCGGTTTTCGGACGCCTTCAACTGCTGGAGCAGTTCTGCAGCCTCAGGGGGCGAGGCCGCAACCACCAGCATGAAGCCATGGTGAAACGCGTGCAGAGTAACTTGAGCTGCGAGACATTAACGCCGAAAGTTGTCTTCGTACACGAACCTGTGAACTGGGCATGGAGGAAATTTACATCTCTTCCATCGACAGGAAGCCATAGCGTCTGGGGAGGCAGACATTTTGGTGCATACCTAGGGAGGCATGGGCCCCGTCCACGTCGTTCAGCAGGAGGAGAAAGCGCTTGCTCAGCTCACGGCACCTCTGGAGCAGAACTAAACGCTGCACCAGCTGCTTTGGGTGCAGGCGATGAAACTTCAGACTGAGGAAGACTACGCAGGTGCCAACACCCACAAGGAAGTCTGGAGCAATCGGCGCCAAGCAATAGGGAACGGAGGTAAAGTACCTGATGACATAACACGCCGTGACCCCTCTTAAACACCAATTTACAGCTTTTACTTCTACATTGGGTGTACTGTAGTAAGCAGGGAGACAGAATAATTCAAAAGTGCGCAAAGCCTAGGGCTGTCAAAAATGGTAAGAAGGCCCACATGCGTGCGTGTAGGCCGCCATAAATTTAGCTACAGTAGGCATGATAAGGCGAGAACCCACTTCAGAATTGGATTCGCTTGCTGTCTCAAAGATGCAACAACCATGCAGCTTGCTTTCGGGTGAGAAAATGCTAGAGGCTGCTGCACACGTATTGGGGTGGACGGTTGTAGATCCGCTCCGGATGCATCCGCTGGATGCTGAATCGGTTCCATCTGATATTGTGACGGCTTCTGAATCCCGCGGGTCTGCTACATGTGAGCGCTTCAGCGGAGAGAGCATTGATTCAGAAGCAGTCACACGGGTTTGCTCGGAAGTACCTGTCCTGAAGGTTCTGGCTGACGAGGCATGCGGTCGTTTGAATATTATCTGTGTTACAAGTATGATGAGTTAAAGACGTGTAAATTCATTCCCTTCAAACCTTCGTTGGTGGCCAAGAGCATGTAGATGAGCCGCACAGGAAGAGAAGGCGATGCATGTACAAGCGCATCAGTCATGGCAAGCACTACACACTCTCATTAAAAATAACTCAAAAGGAATCCACCTGCAGAGCAACACCAGCTAGCTGCAAATCACTGGGGGACATGCAATCGTTACAGCCAGGATTGACAGCCCCAAGTGCACTGAAGCCCATCTCTGGAAACTCCATTATTATGCTAGGAAACATCTAGGCTGAAAGACGTATATATTTATAAAATAGTGGTGTATGCTGTGGCTCTTCTCGATTTTGCTAGCGCTCCTAGTGAAGCACTGCCATACTCTTGCCCCAGAAAAAGGCGCACCCAGGTGCGGTATGAAGCTATTCACTCTGCAAGTACATCAATCGCCACAACCGTGCACGCATTCAATTGTAAATACTGGATTCTTTGTGAACTGAACGATTCTCTATTGCACTACAGCTCTTGCTAAGACCACCAATGGTAAGACAACTCCATGCCATGCATCGGAGTACCCTGCACGAAGTCACTAGTCAGAAGCAATAAGCATCACTTAACAGTATCGTTTTTTCAAGCCACACAAAAGCTGCCTTCTGTGTTATTAGCAGCCTACGCAGAATTAGATTGCGGGGGGCTTGATCTGCTGCAAGGCGTTGCCTGTCTGGGACTCTGAGTGACCTGGTGACAATACATGTGTTGCTCTCGCATACAAAGCCGAGTGCTATTACGGTGCAATACGCTCACAGGAGCTTCCACAGAGCATTGCTAACGAGCTGGCGGCAACTGCCAAAGCCATCGCAGCTCCTGGGAAGGGCATACTTGCCGCTGACGAATCCACTGGTGCGATTCTATACTGCCTCTCAGCTTACATGAGTGAAGCCCCTTAAACGGAGCCACCATGCACAGTGCCGTTAGCGCGCGCGACACCCCCCTCGACTGAAACACTTAGAAGAGACTGTAGCGTATCTTTCTGCACAAGCGTTTCGATGCTCACGAGGCTCGCATGAAGCGGCCTCGTTGTACGAAATCGAATTATTCCCAGTGCGCAGTTGAATACCTTCAGGGACAATTCAGAAGCGTTTCGATAGCATCAAACTTCAGAATGACGAAGCTAACAGAGCTGCATACAGAGATCTGTTGTTCTCTACCGAGGGCCTCGGACAGTTTATCTCAGGCTGTATCCTGTTCGAAGAAACCTTGTTTCAAAAGAATCAAGATGGTGTCTTGATGGTTGACCTGCTAAAAAAGCAAGGCATAATTCCTGGTATCAAAGTGGATAAAGGATTAGAGACGATTCCTCGAACTGACGATGAGAAGGCAACTATGGGCCTGGATGGCCTGGCTGAACGCTGTCAGAAGTACTACGCAGCAGGCGCTCGCTTTGCCAAGTGGCGTGCGGTGCTTTCAATTGATCCCAGCCAGGGGAAGCCTTCCGACCGTTCGATTGCAGAAGTGGCGTATGGCCTAGCGCGGTATGCGGCAATTTGCCAGCAAAATAGGCTTGTGCCAATTGTCGAGCCGGAGATTCTTACAGATGGAACCCATGACATTGCCACATGTGCACAAGTAACTGAGAAGGTACTAGCTGCAGTATTCAAACAGCTGAGTGACCAAGGAGTTATGCTGGAGGGCGCACTGCTCAAGCCAAACATGGTGACACCTGGATCTGAGTGTCCCACTAAGGCCAAGCCGGAAGAAATCGCCTTCTATACCATTCGTTCCCTTGCGCGTACCGTACCCCCAGCTCTCCCTGGAATCACGTTCCTTTCTGGAGGGCAGTCCGAGGAGGAGGCCTCTGCTAATCTCAACGCAATGAATAAGATGGGTCCCCACCCTTGGGCTCTTACCTTTTCTTACGGACGCGCTCTTCAAGCCTCCACACTGCAAGCCTGGTCAGGAAATGCTGAAAATAAAGCCAAGGCTCAGGCAGCGCTGCTTAAGAGGGCAAAGGCAAATAGCGAAGCACAGTTGGGAACATATGCAGGAGGCGCTGGCGGGGGTGGAGCAGCTGTGTCCCTTTTTGAGAAGCATTACGTGTACTAAAAGTACCTTAACAAAGTTATTGACAGTACAGAGCGGCAAGGTTTCACGCGTGCAGCGTCAATTGCTATTTCATGTCAAGCACCAAATTGTTGATTTCTCATACGTTGCTACCTTCATGCTCGATATGCCAAGTGATTGCTTACCACCGCCAAAAGTACTATGACGTCTGCGCATGCTTGATACGTTTGGCCAACTGTGCAGGCTGCACTAAGCCTTTTTACTTTGGCTAGTTCCTTAGCATTTGGATTAATGCATCCTTTACCTATGCCATGGCTCAATAGCATAATTCACACCAAAGTTGCCGAACTGCTGGTATACTTTTGGCTTCGGATCTGCGTGCCCCCCTACCTGGTTCCCGCTGGCTCGAGTATACGTGAATTACAATTTATTATGAGTAGAAGCGCTTGTCAGTAGAGTTAAAGCCATGGTCGCTACTAGCACACTCGTTTGCGTTACGCGATACCGCTTGTGGCTACGAAAGGGCAATCTTGCTAAAATACAACACTAACGGGCTATAGCTTCAGAAGGAAGCGTTTTGTTGGCTGCTGGGTGTACCGAGCGGCCAGACCGGCCAACCTCGAATTTAAGGAAACAAAAGCATCTACCATTGATTGTCGGTAAAACGTTGAAGGGTGCGTGGAACCTACCGCAGCTCGACTTGCGTACAACGTAGAAGCCCGACAAATACGGCACAGTTAACACCCATGCTTAAGCATCTAAGGATAGGGAGCCCTCCGTATTTTGTGCACTGTTGCTCTACATTCGTGTGGCATCTAAAGGCTCCTAAATGAATTGAGGAAACGACAAAGTTAGAAATATGGAACTTCAGACAAACGTGCCTACCTCGCTCAATGGCACAGTGAAAAGCTCGACAACTTTCAGACTTAGAGACTAGTCCTTAGCCCATTGGGCAGAAAATGAAGAACACTAGTGTTTTGCCGTTCATGGTTCCGTGTATTCTCGTCATAATTCACGAGGGGTCCAGCGCTTCCAACTAGGGCACTCATTATCTTTCATGGGTCACGTCGTCTTCAAGCTGTGAGTTTCACTCGCCCACGTAAGTGAGCATACAAAGCGTTTGATGGCTCCTTCGCAAGGGTTCTAAGCTGCAGTAAGAACCTTGAAAATAGAACTGAGAATGCACCAGTAGACGGGTTGGTGGTCGCAGCCTTTAAATTGGGCAGTAATCTAATACAGTGTTACACATTAATGCTCACAGCAAAGTCACTGCGGATACTATTTTGCACTCCATCAGTCAAAATGGCACAGCCAATCTTGCAAAAGGAGCGTTGGAATACTGCACAGACAGTTTATGGTGATGCCAAGCCACAGTTGTCCTGTCCTAAATCAGTGGTTGTCTGAAGTACGTTTTCTACCACACAGTTCCTACCACTCTATCGGGGCTGTTAATGTGACCCGTGACAGGACCATGTATCGTGCATACGGCAACAAAGACCTTCAAAAGATAACTTGTTGCTTGAGCTTGGTGACTTGCAATATATTGGGTTTTCCTAAAATTCCTTGCGTGATGGGCGAAGCTGGAAGCGTTGCAGCTGTTTGATAGCTCGCTCATCCAGCTCCAAAGAAAGAATTAGTCACTTTAAATAAAGCCAGTCTTCTTAGAATATTTTCTCGAGGTATAAGGTCGCCTATTAAGCATCGCTCAGGTGTGCTTTCGTGGAAGCCTGCGTGGGCATGGTGCCAAACTGCCATCAATCGACGCTACCGTCCAGGTGACGTCATATCACAGGCAAGGCACGACGTTAAAGGTTTATTTGAAAAAGTGTGCATGTTTTTGCGTCTGCACGGATAATTGGTACTCTGTCCACCAAAACTGTTGCCAGGAAGGAATATGCTAGGCAAACTTGAAAGCCTTCGGTAGCGCATGGGGCCGTACTCAGTGCTTACATTTCTACCGTAACCCATTTACTCTAATAGAAAGCACTTGTACACACGCCTTTGAACCTGTTGGGCCCAAGTCCATCACTGCAACTTCTCTGGTAGAAGTAATAGCTGCTATTGAGAGACCCTGGACGTTCACTGAAATAAACAAATACCCTGGATTTGTTAGGATCGAATTCCCTACTCAATATTGTTCAGGTGGATGTAATTTTGACTTGCTGGGGCGTTCCTGAGATGCTGCTCTAGTATCATCATTGCGTATGTTATTGTTATGCTCAGTTTCCGTGAAGGCTAGGAAGGGAGGAGTTCCTGCTGTGGAGTGTGTAAGGCTGTACGCATGCGTAACGGTAGCATTTCCTTTGTGGGTATCAAAGATTCCTATTCCCGCTACCATGCAGGAAAGCAGCACGAAGACCAAATGAGGTAATTAGACGCTTCAGATGCTGCCTGGCATTATCAGGAAAACAGGTCATTCGATTTCACAGTCGCTCCGAGAAAAGAATTATTTTCAAATCTGTGGCTTCATAGAGCACCGCTCCTTAACTGCTGACTCACTACAAACTTACTAGATTGTTCAGACGTGTTTCGAAGAAGGCTCCTGTCTTCTTGCCGCCACCCCTCGAGATCTTCGACATGAGAGGCAAAGGGAACGTAGGGTGCATGCAGCTGCACATTCTAAGCACTCCCAACTTTTACAGCTACTCGCACGGACCGTCTAACGCATACATACACAACATTGCGTCTTCTTGTATCAAGCTTAGAGTAATCTGCGATAAATGAGATATGCGGACATACAAAACACACACGCAACTTTATACTAACCCTATTTAGGTATCACCTGTCTAGTAAAAAAGTGTATATCTAACTTTGCCCCCCAAATGAAACACGTAGCAAGCATGACTGTTGCTGTGGACCTCAACAAGCTCACGGCTGTCAGTGTAGGATTCCATCCACCAGGTCTGTATCAACATTTGCAACATTCATTATCCTATTTGCTATCCGTTTCACCGAAGTATTTATGGTAGCTCAAGGCGTTGCTGCTCTAAAAAGCAAGGAGGCTTCTCACCAACCGCAGAACACTGCCTCTTCCCGTTTCCTACTCTCTGGAATGGTCTTCATTCCGACAGCTCGCGCAACGTACACTACACCAAGGAACAGCTATGATTCACATGCTCTAGGGAAGTGCAGATTTGTATTCTAAGAAAGGAAGACCTTCACAAATCGCACATATGCTGTCGAGTTAATGTTGATTCGATATCTTCTCCAGTTCCGCGATGAGCAAAGAAAGGCTCCACTACAGCTTGCACTAAATTCTCGGCCTTAGCTGCAACTTTTTGGCCCCGTGCAGAGCTGCAAAGGCAGGCTCCTACTGAGAGCCTGCCTTTCAGTTGCTTTAAGGGACGGTAAAAAGGAAGTATTTTTCATGTGCTTGTCAAGAAGGGGGACTACTATATCACCACAATGACTATCAGAAGGAACCAATAAAGAACCAAGGAGCACCAGCCGATCTGTGGCACTATAAACTTTCGCCGCGTGTAAATAACTGATCGGAGTTGGGCACAAGCATGCTGGTACATGTTGGAAGACATATAGCAAGCCATAGGTTCAAAGCTCAAACAAGGGGATATGCGTTGCGAAGAGGGCTGTATGACTGCTACCACGGAGTCGATCGCTGCTAAGCATGACAGCTCTTGCTGTCGGCAGGAGGCTCGGTATGGCCTGCTCAAACTAGAGTAGGAGCGGTCTTAATTCTTAAAGCTTTAACGGGGTATTATATAGAGGCAATAAAAACGCCAATACTAGACAAGCAGACGCGCCTTTTCGTGCCCGTGTATGCGCCTTCAGTGTTGCTGTTGGAGGTGTCCGTCTTCCCAGTCAGCTATCACGAGCCTAAGAAGACCAGCAGACTCTGTAATTCGAAGCACTTGCTATGTTTTAATGTGTCCCCCAACTCTCATCTGCATAGGTCCTGTACTCCAGCTACCAGTTAAAATTGAAGCCAAGTTCAGACAGTAGGCGAGTAAGCAGACACCCTCCTCTATTCTCGACTATCCTCTTCCCGCTCGTCAGCATGTCTGGGTGCAGCACCTGGCTAACTAGAGAGAGTTCTTCTGCAGCAGCACGCCCTGTTGCGACGCTCCAACAGCCTTGGTCGCTGCACACTGTATCACAGCGGCGATAGCAGCAACTGGAGAAACGCTAGTGCCTTTCTAGTGCAACTAGAGTTTCTTCTATTCGGTCTGCTATCCCCTGTTCTTCGGAGGATCTCTGAAGAAAGTCGTGGGCAAGGGCCTCTTCAAGAGTAAGGCGCTCCCTTGGGTTGTAAGCTAATAGACGGTACAGTAAATCCTGCAACAGCAACGGCCACAGCAGGTGCAGCACCCCCTTCCGCACTCACGCGAAGAGCGAGGCCTCAGTAACGTGCCGAACAGCAAAACCACAGAAGCCGCAGCAGTCGCAGTGGGAGTAGGAGGAGCAGCAGCAGAGGCAGCAGAAGTAGCATCAGCACCAGTAGCAGTAGAGGCAGCAGAACTAGCAGCAGAGGCAGCAGAAGCAGTAGCAGAAGAGGCGGCTGCGTCGGCGATTATACGCTGCGCTACGCAGTATCACCATCAATATCAGCAGCAGACAGCTGTTAGTGCCGCCATGGAGGGTGCTGCAGGCGATCATCTCCTACCTCTGCTCCATCCGAAATCTTGCGGGGTCCTTTGGGGATAACAAGGCCCTTCTTTGCTTCGGCGATAATGTGCTCTAACAGAAAATGCGCAACGATCTATACCAACGGATTTTACAGAGAAGCCGCAAACATAAGCCGTAAATATCCTGCAGGTAGTGTGGGTATATATTGTACTCACCCGAAGGATCGGCGCTCACTTGATGGGGAACCCGATTGAAGGGCCGTCTGCAACAGGCCAAATAATACGTAAAAGCTGTTACTCCAGCAAAATTTGGCAAGCCCCCGCAGCATTGGCAGCTGGCACGTCGATATCAGCAGCAGCAGCAGCACGACTACCACCATTAGCAGCAGCAGCACCACCACCACCATTAACAGCTCCAGAAATTTCTTTCCGAACAGTATCCACACACTTGTTAAAAAGCATCTCGAAGAGAATACAGCCCACAGCCCATATGTCGATCTGCAGCATCAAACACAGTCAGTAAACGCAGCCACAGGGTGCCATCATTCGCGCAGTAAACAGTCAGCAGCAGTGGGATAGCTGTGTTTTTAAGACCAGCAGCGATCAGGCAGGTGCTATGCGAAGGCAGCAGCAACCCTGCAGCGAATCCAGCACAAACCACCGCATCGGAACGCAGCAACCGCAACTGACCTTTTCATCTGCAGGCACCACTTCAAGCAACTCCAGTCGCTGCTCTTGCTTCTCTGTGGATGCGAGTTCTCCCTTGACATGTTCCCTCCCCATTTCCCCTGCCATCTGCTGCTGCTGCTGCTGAGGGATCTGTTGTTGTTGCTGCTGCTGCTTCTGCCGGAGGTGGTGTTGGTGCAGCTGCAGCAGCAAGCACTCGGGAGGCTGATACCAGAGAGTGCCGCCTCCGGCGAACGGCCGCGTTTCTCCGCGTGGGACGAAGCAGCTCAAGCCAAAGTCTGCCAGCTTGCAGTTGCCTTTTTGCAGCAGCACGTTTCCAGGTTTCACGTCCTACACCCACGCACCACGCAGTGCACTTGATGCGTGAAAACGCGGGGAGTTGGGCAGGCGGAGGGGGTGCTATGCCGTTTCTAAGGGGAATCTGCAACCCTGAACACCGGGTTCAGTGGACAGACACCCTAGCGTCAGAAGGGTCGCTAGGTAGACGAAGCTCACGAGGTGGTAAATACTTCCGTTCGGTTGGTGTTTCAAATAATGCAAGGCCCTGGAGAATGCACAGAGAAGCGATTCTGGCCTCAGACAGTGCGTGCATGCGCTGGCGAGCTTGCTGGCTCGACCTGCAGGGGGCTACTGGGGAGTGCAAGGAAGGCTGCAAAGGCGCTTCGGAGGAGAGTTGTGTAAGTGCAACGGGTCGATTTACTGGAGAATTTGCCGAATCCACCGGGCCGCAAGAGGCTCATCAAGTGGTCCTGAAATCTTCAAATAATGATCAAGGTCGCCCCCTGCAGCAGCAAGCCACCACACACCGCCCCCTGATGGCAGCGTTACTTCTGCTGCTGTCAACGCAGCACTCGCAAATGCGTCCACGGATTATGGCGGAAGGCTAAGCTCGGCGGGCCGCTCATGAGGCTCTGCCTCGTGTGCGAGACAGCCCTTTTCTGGAGAGCAGCGAATGGCTAGCCAGCAAAAGAGGGGGTTTCAAGTTTAGCGTCTCTGTAGATCAAACCTTCACAGAACTGGAGGATGCTGGCCAAGACGTCGTTACCCATCTCAAAGCACGCTTTCATTTCCACGATCTGCGCCCCACGCACCCCCATCACCAAACCGGAAGCCTAGAAGCGCATACTCTAGTTTCTCGTGGTTTGCAAACTCTACGCGCGATGACCTCTTCCGCACGCTGAATTTTTTAAAACCATGCGTAGTTCCTCGAGGCCAAGTCTCTGAGCTTTATGTCGGTGTCTATTCTCTCTGTGCGCCTGCACAGGCTTCGCACAGCCGGAAGGGCTACACCGCAAACTGTCCTTAAGGGCGGTGCTCACAAAAGGATGCGGTCTTATATCTTTGTGAATTTCGATTTCGTTCTGAACTCGCCGAACTATCTTAAGACGCTCCCTCTCCTTCTTCACGGCCGAAAGGACATGCAGTTTTGCGGCTGCCACAGAACACGTCAGTGGATCGAATACCTTACAAAAAAGAAGACACACACACATAGAAATCAAAACACAGGCATGAAAACATAGACATCAAAATACCCACCCACACACAAAGACATGGATATATATATATGCAGATACTTGCATCTACCCACCAAATCCCCGTGACGCTAAAACATTGGCGGGAGGCGTTATCATGTCAGCACAGACCACGCAGCAGGAAGCAACCGAGAGCAGAAGAAAGAAGGATATTAGAACTAGCGCAGAGAGAGAAAGAAAGACGAAGAAAGAAAGAAAGAACAAAAGAAAGAAGGAGACAAAGTCCACAGGACCGTTCCACCAACGGGCAAGCAAACATACATATAAATATATTTATCAAGAGCGCTGTGGGGGTTGTTGACAAGAAGTGTACGTCCAACAGCCGTGCGCGTAGGGGTAGGTTTAGTGTATGAGGAGGGATGCATAAAAAACGCGCCAACAGGGAGAGAGGGTGCAGTACCTCCCACACTTCGGCAAAGCCTCCCCTTCCAAGCATGTTTAGCAGGCGATACCCCCGCCGCAGCTGGTAGAAATTGTTGAAGGGAGAATTTGACTGAACGCAAAAAAAGCCCTGGCTCCCACTAAAAGCTCTAATGGGCTTGCTCTCCCCCAGATAAAAGGTTCTGCCCCCTGCACCTTGTTGCCGCCAATGCAAGTATTGCCCGTTCTCGCAGCGTTCTCACCTGCGCCAGCAGCAGCCTCATTTGCTTGAGGAGTCGGTAGCGTCCAGCGTCGAGCTGCCTCTTAGCGTCTAGGAGCAGTCTGTTGAGCTGCGCACCAACGGCAGCCGCAACATGGAGCAAAACACGAGGGGTAAAACAGAGGGCAGCGGCATGTCAGTAATACTCGTGGTGGTGATACCGGCCATGCGCGGAGAGCACAGAAAAGCTTCCTGCTTCCCCTCTTCTTGCTGTCTGTCTGTCTGCCTTCTACGCATTATTTTGAAGCAATATCCCGGTGTTTTTTGAAGAGAGGCTCAGGTGTTTAGACGTACGTGGAGGATGTTTGGGGTAAGGTCGGGGGGAGGAGGATTCTCGCTACCCGCCGCGCGCAGCAGCGCAAAGAGGGTCGTCTGCAAAGCACAGGTATGCACTGAACTATGGCCTTGTTGCTTGTCTCCATGCCATCAGCCTCTCACCAGCTCCCAAAGCAGAAACAGGGAAACGCCACTCACCTCTAGGTGGAGGCATTCGGTGAAGAAGGATCCATCACGATACGGATCTTGGCTAGGAGGCACGACCCTGAGCCGTAAATAATACCCCCCATTGATAAACACACACCCTACTTATAAACACACCCCCTATTGATAAACACACCCCCTACTTATAAACACACCCCCTACTGCTAAGCACACACCCCATTGATAAACACACACCCCATTGATAAACACACCCCCTATTGATAAACACACACCCCATTGATAAACACACGCCCCATTGATAAACACACCCCCTACTGATAAACACACACCCCATTGATAAACACACACCCCATTGATAAACACACACCCCCATCGATGAAAAGCGCAGCCTTCACCACTCACCACCGCGCCTCGCAAGACTCTCCCCAACGCACACATATACGGAATTTAGAGGTCGCCGAAGGGCTCCACTTGTGTGGTGTATCGACACACCCAACGAGTGGCTGCCCACTTGCATGGACACCTCAGGGGGTTCAACCTACGGTCTGTCCGTCCGTCTCTCATCGAGCCACGCCAGCTGCTGAAGTGCTTCCTGATCAAGCGCTGCAGAAGCTGCCGACAGGAGGGCAGTGTATCTGCCAATTGTTACTGCACCGTTTGCAGCTGCAGCCGCAGCAGCCTGATCGTCCTGCAGAATCAGGGGGACTGCATCCTCAGCACCTCCACGCCACGTGCTTCTGCTGTTGCTGCTGCTGCGGCTGCTGCTTCTGCTGCTGCTGCGACTGCTGCTTCCCCAAGAATCCGTGTGGCTGCTGCTGCTCTGCCCGCTGTCTCGGCTCCTGCTTCTGCTGCCCTCCATCGCACCCCACGAGGCACTTCTTGCTGCTGCACTTCCATTGGCGTGGCTTGCAGCCTCAGCGGCAGCGCCAGCAGTCTCTATCGCTGATATGTTGCTGTACTGCATCTGACCGCCGCTACAGTCAGGAGCAGCAGTCTCCTGCAAGGGAAGGCACTCCGATGCCGCTACTGCCATAGGACCTTCCAGCAGCCCCTTCTCGCTGCTGCTGCTGCAAGGCGGCTGCTCTTCCTGCACGTGAACGTACGCACACACACATACATACATACACACACACAGGCATACACGTACAGACATACATATACAGATACACAGACATACAGCTATACACACACATACATACAGACTTACAGATATACACACACATACATAGAGATATACACACACATATAGACACACATACAGAAATACAGACAGACATACACACACATACATACAGATATGCACATACACACAGACAGACATACACACACATACATACAGATATGCACATACACACAGACAGACATACACCCACATACATACACATACAGACATACACCCACATACATATACATACAGACATACAGACGCACACATACATACAGACACACACAGACATACAGACACACACAGAAATACAGATATACACATACATATAGACACACATGCAGAAATACAGACACACACAGGCATAGACACACATACACATACACACAGACACACACACACATACATACATACATACATACAGATATACACACACAGGCAGACATACGGACACACACATACACACACATAAATACACACATACACACATACACATACATACAGACCCGCACATACATACAGACACACACATACATACAGACATATACATACATAGAGACATACACAGACATACACACATACATACGTACAGACATACATACAGACATACGCATACATACAGACATACGCACACATACAGATACACACATACATACATACAGATATACACATACATACAGACACACACATACATACACACACACATACATACATACATACATACAGACACACACATACATACACACACACACACATACATACATACAGACCTACACATACATACAGACACACACATACATGCAGACCTACACATACATACAGACCTACACATACAGACACAGACATACAGACCTACACACACACATATATACACATGCATACAGACATACACATACAGACACATACACACACACATATACAGACATACACAAACATACAGACACGCACACACACACACACACACACACACACACACACACACACACACACACACATACATACATACACAGACACACACACACACATACATACATACATACACAGACACACACAGACCAAGGCTGCTACGAATCGCAGTCGCTTAGCAGCGCCACGGGTTGCAACGGTGGAAGACACCAACACTGCGCTGGCACTTTGTGTATGCGTTTTTGGAAACGGCTGGCTGAGAGTTTTATTGAACGCACATCCATCATAAGGCTCGAGCTCTCGAGGTGCTGCTGCTGCTGCTTCATAGGTGGCTTTGTTGGTACCCCCGTTGAAACCTGCTGCTGCTGCTGCTTGCTGTAAGGCCGAGAGGGGGTGTCGCTACAGCTTGCAACGCATGCCTTGGTGGTGTCTGCCTTCTGCTGCTGAGCCGGACGAGCAGCAGTCGAAGGAGCACCGTGCAGGGGACGAACCATCAGGCGCATTCCCCCTACGCTTCGGCTGTCTACCCCCGCAGTAGCAGTGCGACTTGTTAACTCCGTCGAAGCGAGAAGATTCAGCTGTTGCAGCTGCTGCAGGGAGCGCCGTCCAGGGTGTGCAGAGGATTGCTGCTGTTGCGCACATTCGGGGAGGGCGGTGCAGCGACGCTTCAATGGTGGCATTCGAGAAGCTGTCGAGCTATCTGCATGCAAGCAGACACGCAGGCAGACACCCTCCTCACCTAGCCTCTTTCGCCGCATGCACGCAACCCCCATGCCAGGCCCTGCAGACAATTAGAGCCTCGCCAGCACGAAATTCGCAGCTCTCCGCAATCCTGCAGCTGCAGCGACTTCTTGCTGTGGGTGCAGTCACTTAGAGGTCTCAGATCACCTGCAGGAACCAGCAGTCGTTTGGGAGGCAGTTCCTGAGGATGCTGCTCTTGCTGGCGCTGCTCTTGCTGGTGCTCCTGTTGCTGAGGTAGCTTTTGCTTAGACATGAGCAGCAGGTACTGCTGCCTCTGCAGCAGCTGCTGCTTCCTTTCGGCAGCGAAAAGCTCGTCTTCCGTGGAGAAGGAGTCTGCAAGCACTTGCTGCGTCTCTACTAGCAGCGCAAGTGCATCGTCGAGAGCCTGTTGCTGCCGCTCAAGCCTCTGCTGGAGGCCCTGCTGCTGCTGCTGCTGCTGCTGCTGCTGTTGCTGTTGCTGCTGCTGCTGCTGCTGCTGCTGACTCGGTTGGCGCATTAACAATGCAGCAGCTTGGCGGCCAATGTGCCGCAGCAGCAGTTGGCGCTGCTGTCTCCTCTGCCTGAAGAGAGCCGCGCGCGCAGTCGCAGCAGAGGCCTTTTTTGAACAAGCCAGCACAAGCTGCAGGTAAAGAAAAAAGCACTTGCTCAAAGCTTCCACAAAGCATGAAAAGCAGCGAGAGAGTCGCCGCGTCCACCCTGCTAGCCACGAACCCTAAGAGCAGCACTAGCAGCGCCAAGATACTACGCGCGCACCTCCGTGTATGGAGTTTCCGCTGCAGGATCCTTAGCTCGTGTTGCTGCCTCTCCAGCTTCCTCCTTTCCCCCTTCGCTGTTTCGGCTTTCTGCTGCGCCTTGAGTCTGCACCTTTCAAGCTCCTGCTGCAGCTGCTTGAACTGCTGCTGCTGCTGCTGCTGCAGCACGCGCTGTTGCTGCTGCAGCTCCAGCACGAAGGCTCGGCGCATCCGGTGATGCTCTCCACTCCAGTCTGCGAAGACGTCGCGGCGTCCATACACCCGAGAACTCTGCTCATACAGCACCATGCGCTGCTGCCTCTCGACCTGCAACAGCAGCAAAACCGCCCCCCATAGCGCAATACACATCAGATAGGACCCCTGCTGCCGCTGCATCGCTACGCTTCCAAAGCGAACCGCCTCCCCCCCCTCCCCCCCAGCCCTCATGCAACGCTACCACTTGCACCCGTCAAAGCGTCTCGCTTGCCGCTTCCCCTCGCGAATTCAAACTTTCCCACCTCCTTTGCCTCCGCGAGAAGGCGCCACAAGAGACGCGGCAACTTGTGCGTTCTGGCCGCAAGGATACGCTGGGAAGTCTGTAATCAACGCATGCCGCAGAGCAGCCACCCGATGCACAACACAAGCAGCAGCATCTCAAATAACACACACACACACAGACACACCTGCTCGACGATCTACCCATGCCCCCCCCCTTGCCAGACCACCCCTGTAACGCCGACCTAGACAAATGTAAACCTATTCACAGCAGTAACAACCGAAATTTTCCCTACAAAACACAACTATTAGTCTCACACGTTGAGCCTTGATTTGCTCCGTCAGCGCAGCTTCCACACTCTTGGCTGTCTCCCGCTGCTGCGCCAGCGTTGAGGGCCAGTGCCACACACCTAACTGAACCTCCTCTGGGGTTCTACTGCTGCCGCTGCAACTACTACTGCTGCCGCTGCAGCTACTACTGCTGCCGCTGCCACTACTACTGCTGCCGCTACTGCGACTGCGTGACTGCTCTTCATCGTGCTTTCTGTGCTTCTTCTCTATGAGGAACGCATAGCGAGACGCGAGCTCACGCCGCGCTGTCTGAAGGGCTGCAAGCGCAGCTTCTTCAGGGGGTGTTGTGCAAGGCGTTGCTCCCGACGTTGCTGTTGCTGCTCCACTGGCAAGTCGTTTTCGCAGCCACTCGGGCAGGTGCTGGGCTTCCAACAGAGCGGCAGCGTTGCAACGCCATTGCTGGAGAAAGAGTGCATGCCGTGTTGCAAGTGTGCAAGGGGGAGTTGCCGCTGCGTCGTGCCCCTCCGTGTTGACTTCTGGTGCTGCGATTCCCGCTGCTACGGTGGAGGCACTGGGAGTTCTAGGAGACGCATCGCGAGAATCCGCTGCTGCTACTTGGTGCTGCTGCTGCTGCTGCTGCTGCTGCGCATGTACGAGGATCCACGTATGCCGTGTGGGGTCGGCTGCAGACGCGACTTGACGGGAGAACTCCCGTCCAACGCGTGCTGCTGCTGCTGCGAATCCTGCGCGCCGGGCTGACGTCTCTGGACATAAAACTTGCGAAGTGACGGCGGGGAAACAAATATTCAGAGTTTGAGCAGCGGCAGCCCTAAAGGCAGGAGGCAGTATAGGGTACGCCTGCCACGCTTTGCCATCGCTGGTGCTGCCTGCAGCTGGGAAAGGGAAGGACGCGGTGGGGGGGTAGGCGTCTCCTGCAAAAGAAGGGAGACATCGCGCACGCAGCACACCCTGACCCTCCTGTGGCTCCTGATATTGCTCATTGCAATGTGCATGCCCAAAGGGTATCGGGCTTTTGTGTGTGTATGTGTGTGAGGGTGTGCATGTATGTGTATGTGTATGAGAGTGTGTTTGTGTATGTGTATGAGTGTGTGTTTGTGTATGTGTATGAGTATGAGGGTGTGTTTGTGTATGTGTCTGTGTATGAGGGTGTGCATGTATGTGTATGTGTATGAGGGTGTGTTTGTGTATGTGTGTGAGGGTGTGCATGTATGTGTATGTGTATGAGGGTGTGTGTGTGTGTGTTTGAGTTTGAGTATGGGTGTGTGTACGTGTATGAGTGTATGTGTGTGAGGGTGTGGTTGTGTATGTGTATGAGGGTGTGCGTGTAAATGTATGTGTATGAGTGTGTGTGTGTGTTTGAGTTTGAGTATGAGTGTGTGTACGTGTATGGGTGTATGTGTGTGTGCTTGTGGTAGCGGGAAGAGGGAATAAGATATGCTCGACCTGTAGTCGTATGTACAAGAGCCAGACTGGGGTGGCCCTTCTGCGTGTGCACCCGCAGAAATTTTCTGTCCTTGTGAAAACGCGTTTCTGAGACGGCTGCCAGCGCAGCCGAAGGCGCATCGTCTGCAGTCTGCATTGTCGTGCAGAGATGCAGTGTAATTCAGCAGCGCCCCCACCAGTAAGCCTCCGCTGCCGCTCCTTCTCCCCACGTCGGCTGCCTCCTTTTCAACGCCTTCCCTGCACTCGATGCTGGTGATGCTGTGTTGCTTACAGGCAGGGGCCGACTGCGGCTGCTGCGCAGTTGGGAGGCGAGCGTTCAGGGAGAGTCGCCATGAACGGATCGCGGCGTTTATTGGTACAAGCGGGAGGCGGGGGGTGGAGGGGGGGTTGTTGTTGTTGCTTCTACGACAGCAATAACTGCTGCTTCTCCTGGCGCGTATTAAGCAGGACACTCCGGATCCCTTAATTTAAGCATGTTGCCGCCTCCCACCCTTTTGCAGCTCTGCCGCGCGTTGCTAAGCTCGCTGCCGCATGCGATCCGCTGCCGCAGCCAAGGGATACCTAGCGCATGCAGCCATAGGTCCACAAGCATTCCACGCACTGCGCAAAGCTGCCCCTTTGCATTTTTTCCCCCCCCACTCTGCTTCCAAGCCTAATTTGAGCCTCAGATCCCGACCCTTTAGCCCGAAGTCGTGCACCAGTCTCCCCAGAAGTCGAAAGCCCCATGCAAGTTTGGAAGAGGAGAAAATGAAGACAGCGCAGGTTTTGCAAGGTGAATATACACCCGAGGTGCAGCAGGATCACTAGAAGGAGGAGCCTTCGCAGCTGCTTCGGCAGCGCTAGCACCGACACTGGCAAACCTGCAACCTTAGAGCTGATGCTTGTATCTCTATTCACCAAACTGCACTTGCATACTGCGGTGAAGAAAGCCTTGCAGCTGCGACTCCATACGCCTGCGGAGCTGCCACTACGGCTGCTGAAGGGGGCGCATTTCTTAAGGAGGAACGCCGCCAGTGCACGCAGTGGCCTTAAGTTTCCCGCTCAGACACCCCACCCATAGCCTGCGGTGTCGTGGCTGCCCGTGCGACTGTTGTCGAGGCATGCAGTTAATGCTGCAGCAGCTTCTCCCCAGACGTTATGTTCTCTCTCGGCTTTATCTTGCTGTAGGTCTGGCACCTGCTTGTGCTGTTGCCTCCACAGAGCCTCTAGACATCGCGCGTCTTTCCATGGAAGGGCCAGTCTTTGTCAAGTGCAGAGGCGAACGGCAATTGAAGGGAACCCTCCACGTGCGTCGTGTGCTGTAATGTAGTGTGTTGTGTATGCTGCTGCTGCTCCTGCTGGTGCCACCTCCTCCTCTGTGAAGAGGTGTTGCCCGCCTGCCCTTGCTGTGTAGCCCATCAGAGGTCTTCGTCTAGCAGCCTTGCACAGAAAGCACGCTGTATGCATCGCATTCATGCGAAGGCTTCAAATTCTGTTTTCGCGTTCATACCCGCAGCCTCCACAGCCGCTTCCCCTATTTTTCCGCCTAGCAGCAAACTGCCACCTTCCCAGAAGATTATCGTGTTATCTAGGGTGCTGTTCCTCTGTGTGGAAGGAAGCTCGCTTACTTTCATACGCATGCATGCCTGTGTGAATGTGGGGTTGCTGGGATTTTTTTCCGCGCAAAACAGGCCTATGATGTCCACCTCAATCTCGTCCTCGCAGACGCCGAGGAAACAGTTACAGTCGTGGATGAAACAACAAACAAGCTCTCCGTAAGCTCCACTCAGGCTCTCAAGCCCGTGCACTTCTGCGAAAACTAACTCTTAGGTGCAAGTTGACGTTTTCCACGGGTGGACGCCAGGAGGCCCCCACGCCAGACCCCCTTGCGAGCACTGCATGGCTGGCTGCCTCCAACACCTACACTTGCATGCTTCAGTTCTCTTCTAGGGGTATTAGGCATGAGAATGTGTTACTGCGGGTGCAGAAGACGGTCAGGAAAATGCCTCTCATTTTCGTAAGAGGCGATGCTGTTGTGCTTCTGTCGCCCCTCGAGGCGTAGAGATCATGGTGGCAGCTCACTCCCACAGCATTGAGCTAGAGCCGCTGCGCAACGCACTCACGGCCCCTCCAAACTAACTGGGAAAATTTCGTCTCTCGGTCTTCTTCCCACCTCTGAAGGTTCATCTTGTGCGCTTCCCCCTTGGTACAAGGAGGCCCCTACTGCAGTGGGGTGGTCAGAGCTGCTGCTGCCTCTCAGTATCTATCTTCTCTTGGTGAGCCTCTCGCCCCCCCTCCCTTCTGCTGGTTTGGATTCGTTTCCTCTCATAAATTTCTATCGGTTATAGTGAGAGGACCTGACAGAGAAGACCTCCCGCTATTCGGGAGCCACCCCCCGTCGAATAGGATGCCTATCCCCTACATGACGACGGCCATTTCTGCAAAGCCAGCTGTTTCTCGCCACAGCTTGCGCAGAAAGCCCTTTTCAGGAGGAGGCCTCCTCAAAGCGCCTCAGCCAGTCTACTGCGTCAGACTGAACTCCCCCTAACTAGCTAGTGTATACACCTGCCACTAGGCCGCGGCAAAGCTGAGCTGCCGATGCAAAAGACACCATAGAAACATGCCCTGAATTTAACGCTCACAACCCGCACTCCCCCCATCCCGCCCCTCTCCTCCCTGGTGTCACCCTCGCTCACTCTGATAGCGCCTGCGAGGCGCTGCTGTTAGAAAATAATGCAGTTGTATGCTGCCTCATCAAAGGGTACGGTCAGCAGCAAGTGACCCAAAGCCAGTCTTGATTTATGCGGAGGCTGCACTGCTATCCTTGCTGTTGCTATGAGTGCCATCTTCATGAGGGTTGCTTTCTGTGCTCTCCTGAGCGGTGTTGCTGTAGCTGCCGGTTCGGACCTTGTACTCTCTACAGGCCACACGACCAAGCTGTAGGCAGCCGGTGAATGCCATGACCACATTCACTGCACATCAAAACAGAATCTCACGCCGTTACATCTCTCGACTGCAACTTGCAGCACTTTCAGCACTTTGTTAAGCGGACTGACGCAGCAGCAGCAACAACCGCCATCCCCGTGAGGAGAGCGCACGAGTCTTTAAACCCTGCCTTCCCTCGCGTGCTTCCCAGACTTGCCGCTAAAAAGGTTCCAGTTCTTCGGCCTGATCACCATGCTGTATCTTGACCATATAAGACCCGTCGCTGCCACGGCTGCAACACGCAATCACCCCGTACAGCGGCAGCCGCATGCGTTGCTTTGGCCACAGCAGCAGCTGCAGCACCGACAGCACCACCAGCAGGAGCGCACCAATTTGTTGCTCTGGAGAGATGCTCGCAGCATCTTTATCCATGATATCGAGGATGTTGGCTATAGAAATCCCCCACTTCAACGTCGGTGCCCAGAAGTGGATTGTGAAGGGTCCTGCTGGATGTTCTGAATCGAAGAGGTGCAAAGAAGCGCAGTCATGAATCTTACAGAGAAAGGCGGTGTATCTCTGCAACGCGCATGTGCTAATGCGGCCGCGATTGAGGAGGCATACGACGCAGACTTACTCCAGCTTCCCCTCCCCCCCAACCCCCGCGCCTGACACGTGGATATATATGTGCACACAGGACAGGGGAAGGGTAATTGTTTACCGATTATGCTTTTTGCCTTCTGAGGTAGGGGGAGCTGCATCGCACGCCGCTGCAGCGCCGGAACGATACCAGGGAAGAAGAGCGATCGGCGGCCTGCCGCTGCTGCTGATGCTGCCATTGTACAGTGCTGCTGGGAAGGCTGCTGCTCCTAGAATTGCCTTCAGTCGTTTACCCCTAGGAAGTCAGAGAGGCGCGTTGAGGCGCTGTTCACCAAGATGTGGTATGTGCTGCGCAACGGGCACCGGGAAGGCTGAAGATAGAGGTTTGGAGTTGTGGATCAAGGTATACGGGGATAAGAAGCTTGCATAACCCCTTGCATGCTGCGTAGATTAAGCAGAGCCAGTCAAGGAGAATTCCCTATTACTGACACATATATTCACAGTTGAAGAGTGAGGTAACAGTGGCAGCAGTAGCTCCTTCCGAAGTGTGGCTGCAAGGGAGTTGCTGCCCCCGGAGTTCGCAACAGGAAAGTGCTCCGCTGTAGAGGCAAGCTGGAACGCACTTGAACGTCGTCAGCTCACTATTTACAATTTTGGGGGTTCGACGCGAACCAACAAACTGGGAAGAGGAAGGCCACTTGCAAACACCGCATGCGGTAGGACTGCGTGAAAGCCTGATGAAGGCGATGCTGTAGGTAGTGTGGATGCAGAAGGGGCACCTTCTGTGGGAAAGCTCTCCCTTTGCTTTAAATAAACATGATGTGCAACGTCTTGGTGGTCTTTACATGCCTTTCCAAGGCCGTGATTTGCATATAAGAACTGCCGCAGGAGCTTATGCTCCTGCGGCAGTTCTTCCTGTCTGGGGCAGCGGCGGAAGCCTTACTGCTGCTGATGCTGTGACTGCCGCTGCGACAGTCGCAGCTACCGCCACTATCACCGGCACATTCTGAAATTCCTCTAATATAGTGTAATAAATTTATTATTTTTCGTGTGTATCACTGTCGCCGAATGAGCAGCAGTGGTAACTGGCAAGGCAGCAGCAGTAAGGGCAGCCTCAGTACGAGCGGCGGCGCCAGCCGCGCCCAGAAGAGCTCAGATAGAGGAGGGAAACTGTCTCTGAGAACTCTTGTGGTCGTCGAACCCGCTCTTTGGCATTTCCTTCACGCAAAACTAAAACCTCTTCACGCTTAACCTGAGGATTCTTTAGACAGTACACTCGCGTCCTGTCGGAGTCGTCCGACCGATGGTTCCAACGAGCCTTAACGCTGAACCTTGAGCTCTAACCTTCTCCCCACGGTATTCCGGCCTGGTTTGGCCCATAGACACTGATCCAATTATTCTTAGCCGCAAGACTCGTAGAGCCCTGCGCCGAAGACAAGTTGATACAGAGCCAGCAGCTGTCCAACGCAACGCCTGCCGCATCCTACACGTGCAGGCTGCGGTACAACAGCAGCAAGAACCGTACAGTAGCGACAGCACCCTGTGCTGCCGCTGCAACGCCTGCTTCTAAGGACCTGTGTTTCAATAGCGTCGTAAGTGCTACTCCTCGCCCCTTACCCCGTAGAAAGGTGCAAGTCCTTAAGGATCTTTGAAACAGCAAGGGTCTAGAGGGTTACCCCGTGAAAGATCTCTTTGCCCTCAGATGCGCTTGCCAAGGAAGCCTGCTGCTGCTGCGGCGGCAGCAGCAGCTCTGCTGGTTCCCGTCCCCCTACTGGCTGTACAGCTCTCAGGTAAGGTCTTCCTCTGACCCCTCATTTAGCAGATTTTCAGCAGCATCTACGCACGCCGAAGACACTAGACGACGGCGATTGGCTGGAACGCCCTCCCCCACGTGAGGTTCTTAAAAGGAGGACTCAAGATGTAAGAACTTGTCTGCAGGGCAAAGGCTTGGTTCGACACTGTCACGGCCAGATATCCCCACCATCGAGGTCGACAGTGGTATCTCGCTGTTGCAGCGAGCGCAGCGTGTGATGCATCCGAGGGAACGGCATGCTTCTCTACAGCCCGATCGGCCGCGCTGGAAAGAGCCGGGTACCTGGCTGTCGCTCTCTCTGCAGCAGCAGGACGAGCACCATCGGTCGGAGGAAGAACAACATAAGCAGGAGCAGGAGCAGGAGCAGGCAACACGAGAAGCAGCATCCGCAACAGAGAGCTCCCAGGCTTCGGGGAATGCAGCGAGCTCTACTGCAGCCTATTCTGACTCGGCGACAGCGGCAGCCATTGCGGCTTCTCCGGAGTCCGATACAGCCGGACTTCCTCTTAAGGAGAGCCACATTTCTGCAGGAGCTGCAGCGACGCCAGCAGAAGGCAAGGTGCAAGCCAAGCACGTCTCGTCAGTGGGACTGCCTCTCCCCGCCCACCTAGAAGCTCTTGAAGCACGCATGCAGCAGAGTCTGAAGGAGACGCGCATGACGCTCAACCACAAAACGGGAGGATCCCTTCCTGAATACGGGGAGGCGGGGTCCCTTCCGATGCTTTGTGGGACCTGGCAGGTAAGAAGTCTGGGATCTAGCGAATGCTACGCAAGCCGTCCAACTCAGAACCTCTCGCATGCCTACTCCACTGGCCTTAGCACCTAAGCACGTCCCGTCGCCCCTCCTATAGCTCTGTTCTTCCTCGTCATCCGCTCTTAAGAGCATGCAGGTGTCTCAGCTTCTGCCGGGATCAGCGTCTGTTGTGTGGGGGTGTATATATGTGTCTGTGTGGATGTAAGTATGTATGGATGTGTCTGTATGGATGTAAGTATGTATGGATGTGTCTGTCTGTATATATGTACATATATTTATGTACGTGTAAATGTCTGCATGTATGTGCTAGACGCTCCCCGAGTCCCCCGCATTTGCTGCATCGACCGAAATCACCTTTTATCGCGAGAGCGACAGCGAGGCAACCGCAGCACTTGAAACGCATCGCCCGGCGCCTTACGTGACTTGCCAGTGGCTGCCACAGCAACAAATCCATATAGTGGAGACCCGGCAGTTCAGGCTGTCTCCTCAGATCGTACAAATTGACAGACAAGAGTTCCACTCCAAACAAGGATGCGAGCTCGAAGCTCTTCGTAGAGGTGACCACGCGCCACGTGCATGAAATTTTCTTCCGGCCAGCTGGCTTGCTGGGTAACCAGCGTTGCGTTCAATGAGCTGTGTTCCGCGACTAGTGTGCCTGCTTGATGACCAGAGCGCGACCACAAGGGGATTACGCTCATAGAGATGGGGAGAGATGACGTAAAGGGGTATCTGAAC
This sequence comes from Cyclospora cayetanensis, assembly GCF_002999335.1. Lineage (NCBI taxonomy): Eukaryota > Apicomplexa > Conoidasida > Eucoccidiorida > Eimeriidae > Cyclospora > Cyclospora cayetanensis. Next base: position 197,736 of record NW_020312458.1, on the reverse strand, counting down.
TCAGCGAGTTTACACCCTACGGCGCCGGAGCCACCACTACGGGCTTCTGCGCTGTGGCTTGCTTGGCTTCTCAGTGTGGGTGCAAAAGGGAACTTGGTCGGTTGCTAGCGAGAGAGACGTGCCAGCAATTAAAACGCGCAACCTCACTATAAATGTAGGTCTCCGCAGAGTGCACCTACTGCTCCTGCTACTGAGCAGCTGTCGCTGCAACACCTGCTCTAGGAAGCGTTATCCACTTCTGTGTGTGGTCATGTACGCGTGTGTATGTGTGTTTATGAATGAATATGTGTTCATGTGTATATGTGAGTGTTTCTATGTGTGTATGTGTGTGTACGTGTGTGTATGTGTGTTTATGAATGTATATGTGTTCATGTGTATATGTGCGTTTCTATGTGTGTATGTGTGTTTATGAATGTGTATGTGTGTGGGTGTATGTACGTGCGTGTTTATGTGTGTATATGTATGTGTTCAAGTGTGCATGTGTGCAGGTATATATGTACATGTGTGTTTATTTGTGCACGTGAGTGTTTATGTATGTATGTGTGTGTTCATGTGTGCAGGAGTGTGTGTGTGTGTGTGTGTGTGATCTCATGATGTATGTGTATGTTTGCATGTATGTGTTCATGTATGTATGTTTATGTGTGCATGTTTATGTTTGTTCACTTCGTGCAGATCACTTGGGAGTCTGCTGTTGTTACCGACTATCCGCCGCAGCAGGGGCAGCAGGAGCACCAAGGGGAGGCAAAGCAGGAAGAGAAGCCCCCACAGCAGGAGCAGGAGGGGACGTGCCCCGCCGATGGCAATAAAGATGTGTGGCTTTCTGCAGTGTCGTTCATCTCGGTGGACGTGGCGCGAAGTTGCACCAAGACGCAAGCCGACTCCATGTATTCATGGAGTTCTGCAGCTGAGTTCCTTGTCGAGCCGCAGGGCGTGGCCGTCTCGCACGAGGCAATCAAGCAGCGCCGACGCGTGCTTGGACTCATAAGGCTCAAGGCCCTTAAGGCCACTGTACAGACACACTGGGGCCCTAGGGCCCTCACGGCCTTCAGAGACAGACATCGCAGAGTTTGGAGTCCTCGACTCGAGTTTCTCTACCAACACACGTGGAAGCAGTTCCTCTCTGCTGCGGACCCTTGGGCTCGGTGCGCGCAGAGAATCCACATTTCCCGCCCAAACGAAGTTCTCTGGCAGAAACACTCTCCACCAGGCGAAACGCCGAAACAGCTTCGCGCGCAGGGGACTTGCCGCGGCTCTTGCCGCTGTCCTGACGACGTTGCGACGCTCGGGTGCTGCTCTTCCCACTCTTGAGGCCGTCCCCCCAGTCGATGCCTGCCACGAGCAGTGTTGTGCGCGTCTATCTGGTGAGCCTGTGCTGCAGGTCACTCTGTCGCTGGGAGGTTCTCCGAGAAGCCTGCTTCGAGCCGCCGCTGCTCGAACTCGCCGAGGCCCTCCATCGTCTCAAAGGAAACCCTCCAGGGGCGTTTGTGAAGGGCAGTCTAAACTCCACGTCCTGCAAAATCAATCACCTTGATCTGCAGCTCTCAAGGCACCCCAACGGCGCGGAGTTCCTCACCGTCCCGCTCTACCCATACAACGCCGCTACTGCCGACATCAGTCAGACTTTTTGCTTTGTTGCTGCGGCTGCTGCTGCTCTGCTCTGCTCTGCTCTGTTTGCTTTCACCACCACTGTCACTGCGCTCTCTGCTGCCGGTAGGAGCCTTTAGATTATGCTGGTGTTCTAAGGGCGGCGAGGGAAGGACGCAAGATAGTAACTTGTGGTCGAGAGGGCATGTAGGGCTTCCTTGGCCTGCAGCCGACGAACCACTTTAGGCTCAGCAACTGATATCTGTGTCTGTTCCCCTAGGCAGAAGCTGCTAACGTTGTGTGTGTGTGTGTGTGTGTGTGGCTGTGTGTGGCTGTGTGTGGCTGTTTGGCCGTTGTCTGCTCAGTTTCGCTGAGAAAAATCAGTGGCTGCAATGACGGCAGAGACATCGTGAAGGCCAAGGGTGCCCCCAGGAGACATACAATGCTGGAAGAGCAGGCGGGGGGAAAGTAGGGCAGCAGGGGGAGTGCGCATTTACGAGCGAGCAAAGTCCTTGTGCGTTACACTTAGGCCTCTGATGCACTGAAGGACCCTTTTCGGGTGCGTACAGACTCTTTCAAGACCCTTCCCGCAGAGAAGCCATAGAATTGCGGCCGCTGGTGGCTTGCTGGTGCAGTCATCACTTTGCTACAAAAAACGCCACCACGGCAACAGCGTCAGGTGCAGGTGCATCGGGGGATCGAACCCCTTGCACCGGCGGCACTAGCAACAGAAGGGGGCCTCATACTAGAAAGCAGACCCCTCTGCAAATTTTTCCAAATATTTGATACTGCGTAGAAAACTGCTTAACGGCTCTCGAGTAGTTAAGGCGGACGCGCTTGCTGCCTGCTTTAGCGAGTGGTCAGTGCGTACGCGCGTTGGGGAGTCAGTTGGTGTCGGTACTTAGACAGCCACCTAAGCAGCCGGCCGTTCGGCACTGCACGCAAGCTATTCCTCGCAGCTTGCCCTGTCCAGCAACCCTTGTCCCTCCTTATGGCTAGGAGACAGGTTTTGTAGTGCAGCGCCTGAAGCTTCCCTCTGAAAGAATGAAGAACAGCGATGGAAGGCAGAGCACAAACCTCCGGGCAGAGCACAAAGCTCTGGGCAGAGCGTGAGGCTCATAAGTCGTCAAAAAAGTCCCTGTTGGGTCGCATGTCGTGTTGGAGTTGCTGCGACTGCAATGCAGCAGCAGACAGCAGGAGGAGGCACAGGGGCGGGTAGCCTGACTCTCGGATCCAGAGAACGCAAGGCAGCAGGCACTAACGGCGAGGGGGTAAATGCTGCAGCCTCAGGGTGAGGCAAAAAACGCAGCTTGGGTGCGACGCCCGCCAGACGGTGGAGCTCACTTTTTTCAGCCGCCTCGCGACTTTTGTTTTCATCCTCTCCACCTGAGTGGCGTTGTGGATTCGAATGCGATTGTCGTGAGCTACTGTCGCTGCAGCCACAGCCCCACAGCCGCAAACTTCCCACCATGCAGGGACGTGTTCTACAAATACAAGCACACGCACCTCCCCATACACCTGCGCAACTCAGCAGCACGTCTAAAAAGGGGCACACCCAGCAAGGTCTTATCGCAATTCAAATCAAGTCGCTCGACTGGGGCTTCTCGCTCGCCGTGTGCTGCCAGGATCCCTGCACACAGCGCCTCACTCAAGCCACCCCCTCGCCTTCAAGTGTCTGCAGACGAGCCACAACACCCCACATCTCACCCTCCCCTCCCATGCCTTCAAAGCCTGCCCCCATTCGCACCCCCTCTCCCTCCCCGTCCCCCCGCGGCCGTTCTCGACGCTCGCTGCTCGTAGAAACGCAACGACGGCTTCCCGCGAAACACCTGCACGCGCTGTACATCGGAAGAACTCGCTCGATTGCTTCCCGTATCACAACGGGAAACCTACCCGCCAATCTGTTGGGATGCACCTGCACGACGCGAACGCAGCCATCACCGCAGCCAGCAAGCAGCGTGTCTTCGTCGAATTTGACCTGCTCACAAATTCCCCCCGCACGTACAAAAACACATGCATACAAACAAACAAAAACCGCAACTTGCAAAGATGCAGAGGCCGACAGGGGACTCAGAGCTCTCTCGCGCGACATCCAGTAATGCCCCCACCCCCATCCCCAGCTCCCTAGCTCCCACTAGATCCCGACTACGTGTGTGCCTTGTACGCCCCAACCAGGCCTGCTCTCTAGCTGCGTCTCCAAAGGTCAAGTCACCAGGGCGTTAACGCTCGTCTGAATATCCGTGATTCTGTCGCTGAAGTCACCAAAGTCGCCCCAACTAAAAAGGCATATCTCCCCCTCTTCGCAGCTGCAGCAAACCTTAGAACCCCCCTGCACACAGACAGACAAACAAAACGACACACACATATATATACACACACACATACATACACACACATATATATACACACACATATATATACATACACACATATATACACACACACATACATACACACATATATATATACACACACACACACAAAGCCCCCTGCGCCAAACACCAGCTCTCCAAGGCCTGAAGACGAAGAGGGAGGAAGAAGGACAGTTTCTGTCTCGCATGCATGCATGCAGTGCTGGGTTCAGTGCCGTCCGCCGAAAGATTCTTTGTAGCAACTCGCCGAGATGCACTAGAAGTACATCTGGCACGCAAGGGAAGCGGAGCATGGACAGCACCTTCGCGCATGCAAGACTGGTGAAATCCGCTTCAAGGGCATCGCTCCGCGCTTGGAGTTTAAGATTCCTCAAGTCAAAGACACACAAGTAGCCAAATCCCGCTGACAGCAAGCGACGCGAGGCGTAATACAGACCTGAGTGATGCATATATATATAATGCATACATCTATGTATATATATACATACAGCTATAAGATCGCCCTCCTATTTAAAAGTCGCGCCTCGTACGACTGGCATTTAGATTAAATTAAAAATGGGGTAAGACAGCACGGTGCAGAAACCTCAAGCGTCTTTCTGCACGCTCTTCTTCTTTGAAGCGCAAAGGCCCTTGCTTCAGCGCACTTGTGACTCCCGACATTTCCGGAGGAAACACTTTGATCGGCTTTTCTTTGCGCGTATCCCACATCGAAATCCGTCCCCCCTCATCAGCCGCCGCAAATACATTCGCGTCGATCACGGTCGCTGCCTCGAAACCCTCCCTGCACCACACAAGTCGCAGTTCTCTTTTTGTTTTTTGACGCTTGATTCCATGCCGTGAACTGGCATCCGCAGAACCTGAAGGAGCACGCAGCTCAACTAAGGCTAAAGGCAGTCCTGTCCTCAAGCGATCAAATGCGCCTTCCTTTGCCGCTCCAAACCCCAGCTTTCAGACCAGAAGTAGGCACCTTACTTGCTCTTTAAAGATCGCCAAACGCATGCTGCCGACTCGCTATCCGACACGCAGCAGCGTCCATCGGCTGCAGCGCTTAGAATAGCTGAACACCCGCAAGCCCCAACCGCCGATGCACACAGAGTCGCCGTGCTCACTGATTTGTGACATTCAGAGAAATAGCGCACATGCTACATAACAGCCTGTAGGGTCTATGCAATTGAGGCCAAGAGCTCAAAGTGTATATCTATACATGTATTTACCTTTGCCCTCTTTCCAGAAGCGCAGCGTTCTGCAGGACCGCTTGTGAGGTGTTAGGGTTTGCACTAGTGTTGGCAAACACTCCAAATCGGCTTCGCGAAAACGCTCTGGTGCCTCCTCATCCGAGGATTCACTGCTGCTGCTGCCGCTGCAGCTGCAGCGGCTGCTAACCTTCTCATCCTCCTCCCGCTGCGGCTGCTCCGCGTGAAGCCTTCGTCTTCGTTCTTCCCTCCTAAGGCTTCTCTCGCAACCTCGAAGTATCTGGCGCTGCTCGAAATGCTGCAGCAGCTGCTCTTTCTCTGGGAGCCTGTGAATTTCTACTTTGCCGCTGAAGGAAGCAGCAGCAACCGTCTTGGGTTCTGTTGGGTGAAATGCAACATCGAATAAGTGCGACCCGCAGACGCACCTGTCTGTACACTCGAGTGCCGCCGCTGTAGGGGAGGGTGCGTGGCGCTTGCTGCTAGAGGCCGCCATGGTGGAGATTAGCGGGCAGGAGCGAAGGCTGCTGCTGCTGCTGTTGTTGCTTCGGCAGTGGCGATGGCTGCTGCTGCTGCTGTTGTTGCTTCGGCAGTGGCGAAGGCTGCTGCTGCTGCTGCTGTTGCTTCGGCAGTGGCGAAGGCTGCTGCTGCTGTTGTTGCTTCGGCAGTGGCGATGGCTGCTGCTGCTGCTGTTGTTGTTGCTTCGGCAGTGGCGATGGCTGCTGCTGCTGCTGTTGCTGCTTCTTCAGTAGCTCTGGAGGCGTCGCTGCCCCTCCTTCTGCGCTGGCTGCCGCTGAGCTTGTACAATTTATACTGTCGTGCTCCTGCTGCGCTGCTGCTGCCCCAGCCAGATGAGCTGTGTGGTTCTGGGATAGAGAATCCTGGAATCCAGAATTCTGCACTGCCCAGAGACTCTCGGTCCGAAAGAGGGCTTCTACGCCATGACGCCTCAAGCACTAACCCCGAAAATATATGTGCTAACTGCATGCAAAACAATTTCTTGCGACGAAAGATGGAGGAAGGTCTTCCGGTGTTGACCCTGAGGGGCCCCTGCTGACAGCCCCACTCTGCTGGGGGGCCCCCCAGTCGGGAGTTCTTAAACACTTCAACCAATAAAATCGCTCCCTGCGCAGTAATAGGACGCTTCGAAGTGACCAATTTGAGGTGATAGTTGGTCGGATTCAATACCTTCTTGTCAAAGCGCTGAGGGCCTGCGCCTACATCTACAGGATTGCGATCACTGCTGGATGTAGAGCATAATGCAAAGGGTTTAGCGTTGCTGCTGGTTCTGGGATCTCGCCTAAAAGTTGTCTGCGAGTTTGAATCTGCGGCATTTGCAGGAAGGGAGAGGGGGCAGACTGTTGGTGCTTTTTACTTAGTGCAGGATCAGTCAGAACTCCTCGTCTAAAGGCAATGAATTATCGGAACGGCACTCTACGAAGTGCAAAAGCGACTGTCCGTTGTTACTTCGAATCCCCTAAACTAGGAATTTGGAGGCAAAAATGTGGCCAACTCGCGAGTGCCTCCAACATCTGTCTTGCCGTACATTGGTTACCGGCAAGACAGATCATGCCTCCATGCTTTATACAGCTAGCTTCTCACTCTAAAAGAGACCCCCAGAGAGCCATACGCGTATACGAAGACGCCTTTGGGCAGCAACCCAGTTGGCATTGCTAGTCAACCGTGCGCAAGCATCGCGCAACACCCGTCGCCCCCCTCTTTCTATATAGCTCTCGCCAGAATGCGCCAACCATCTCTGCCTCTCGTACCCTTGCATGCCTCTGTACGTCCATTGCGTGCCTCTGTTACCTGCTGCCTATTGCGCCCAAACACCCCGTCCGTTCCCTTTCCTCTAAAATAGATGAAACCAGTTTTATATGCACCTCACCCCAGCTTGGCTACCAACGACCGGCTGCTACCCCCGTTCTTTGTATGCCAGTTTCTGAAAAGCAACAGCCGTAGCAGCAGGACCAAGTCAAAAGAGAAGCCACGGGGTTTTTCGAAAGCCGCAAGGGCCCCCAGTGCCACCTGCCACTGTGGCGGCTTCACGAGGACGAGAGATTCTTCCACAGGAGCGCTCAGAAGCCTGTATGCTTCGGAGCAGTAGCAGCCCTTTCGCATCGACCAAGGCTGCTTTTCTTTGTTCCTTTTGTCTAACCCCATCGTATAAACAATCTCTTTCTGCTGCTATTTCCACGCTGCTCTGCCTGCCGCACTACCAAGGGTTGGTCCTCGGGTGTCGATACCCCGGGGATGACGCAGGCCGCCTCAGGTGCCTCATCAGGAGACTGTCGCCCCTTCCTTCCCAGAGCGGCGGGCCCCCACCAGGGCCCCCCCCGGGAGCCTCCATCCTTCTGTCTCTTTCCGTCACGCTGTGGGGGGGCGATCGCCTCATCTCCCAAGGAGCTGGAGAACCGTCGTGGAGGCCCCTGTGGGGGAATCCATGCATGCCCCTGTATTCGGGCATATCGCGCATTCTGCTGCTGCCCATGGGGCCCCCACGACCCCAGCCAGGCGCCTCCCCAGACTGGTGAGGAGGCCCTCCAAGGGCCTCCTCCGCGCGTCTCCAGCCACAGTACCCGCGAAGATCGCCCATGGGGGGCGGGAGGCCCCCCGGGGCCCCCGGGGGCCCCCCGCCCCAGACCAGGGGCGGCCCCCTGTCATCCCGCAACGGCGGGAGCTGTCGCATCATGGGCGGCAGCAGGGCCCTCCCCCTGGAATGCATCAGGGGGGGCATGCGCTGCGGCTGCGGCTGCTGCCTGCACTGCAACAGGCGAGGGGGGTGCATGCGTCGAGAGGGCCCCCCGAGGTGTCTGCCGTGTGGGGAAATGTCTCTTCTCTCCACGGAGACACTGCGGTAGCCTCCCTCGGGGCTGTTGAGGCTGCTGCGTCTGTTCCTCGCATATTCTTGCTGCTGCTGGCGACCGGGATGGCGGGGAGGCGAGGCGCGCAGGGAACTGGTGCTGCCTGTCTCGCCTAATACCAGGCTTCCACTGTCTCTAGCCCCCCCTCCGCTGCCCGGCTTATTGAGAGACGGTGCTGCGGCATCGCTCATCTTCCCAGAGGGGGCAGCAGGACCTGCTGCAGCAGCCGCTGCTGCTGCTGACGCTGCTACGTCTGCAGACAGCACAGGCACCCACGGATCTGGAGAGCCTGGGGGTTCTGCTGCTGTAGTGAAGCCTCCTGCTCCTCCCGAGGGGGGCGGCCTCACAGCAAGGCGCAGGTCCCTGCTGCTCCCACCGCTGCCGCGAGCACTGCTGGCAACGCTTGATGCGTCTTTTCGACCGTTTCCGCTCACGACGCGGTCTTCCTGACTCAAGCGGCTGCTGCTGCTGCGGCTTGAGGCGTCCGAAGGAGCGCTCGAAGAAGACTGCAACAGTTCTCCTCTGTTGCTGCGAGGAACGCCGCCACTGAAGCCCCCCCCTCCTGCAAGCGCGTCTGCGGGGGTGTTGCTAGAATGCCTTCCAAAGGCCTCCACTCTCCACGAGCCACTGCGGCTGCTGATGCTGAGACTGCTGCCGTCAGTGCGAGACGACCTGTCGGTGCCTCCGTCGTGAGGCTGTCGCTCTTCTACCGAGACAGAGGGAGGCAAAGGAGCCCACGGATCGCGTCCATCGTCATCCTCGTCCTCTCCTCCCTGCTCGCAAGAAGGCAGCCTCGCTTCTGCTGTCTCGCTTGCTTTCTCCTCCTCGTCTTGGCATCCCCCCGCTGCCAATTCAGGCAGTAGGCCTGCAGGGGAAGCGGACGCGGTAGTCTGCAACGCACCCTTAGGCGCTGGTGCTTCAGACAACAGCCTTCTCTCTGCTGCTGCTGCCGCAGACTCCGTCGAGGCAGGCTCTGCTGCCGACACGACACCTGCCTCCGGATCTGCCGCTTCTGCTGCATCGGGTTCGGCCGCATCCGATGCTCCGGAAGCAGCTTCCGCTAATTCAGCTTTCGCGACAACACATCTGCCTTCCAGTTCCGCTGCTGCTGTGCCACCCTGAAAATCGACCGCTGCACTCGGCCCTCCAGATTCTCTTGGTGCAGCGTCCTCTGGTGAGGAGGTCGCTGGTTTGGCTCCAGCTGATTCTGACGCCTCCCCCGCTGCAGCAGGATCTTTTGCACCCGAAACGCTTGTCGCCTCTTCTTCTAATTCCCTAGTTGGCTCTGCACCAACCTCCGCTGCTTCAGCTGCACCCGCTCGAGCTGAGCCTGCCGCTGCAGCCAGACAAGTATCAGCGTCCGCGCCTAACGCTTCGCTGAGCGTCTTGCCATCATCTGCTGCCCCTTCCGGTGCTGCTGCCGCCGCCTCTGCCGCCGCTTCTGCGGAGTCGCTCTCTTGCACAAGCGCATACTCGCTCTGTCCCTGAGAAGACTCTGCTGGAGTTTCTTCCACAGAAGCAGCGGCAACGGCCACCCCCCATCGCTCGCCATCAGTACCGCTGCTTCCACTCGCTTCAGCTCCGACAGAAGAGAAGGCTTCTGCGGCTCGCACTTCTGCTAGTTCTGAAACCTCCTCGACAACCTCTCTTTTGCTTGTTGCTGTCGCTGCTTCTGTAGCAACCGAGGCCTGCTGCTGCTCTGCTCCCGCGAGGAGCGTTGCAGCTTCAGCAGTTGCCACCTCTGCAACCTCCCCTGCCATCGCTTTGTCAGCGGCACCAGCGTCCGCTAAGGCAACAACATCCATGGCTTCGGATTGAGGAATAACAGCAGCGACTGCAGGGGGGGCTCTCCTGAGACGCTTGCTGCTTGGGCCTCCATCTTCCGAGGAAGCAGACTTGCGAGCTTGCTGTTGTTGTTGCATGTGCTGTTGTTGCTGTTGTTGCGGTTGTTGTTGCATGTGTTGTTGCATGTGTTGTTGCTGTTGCATGTATTGTTGTTGTTGCTGCTGTTGCTGCATGTGCTGTTGCTGTTGCTGCTGTTGCTGCATGTGTTGTTGCTGCTGCTGCTGCATCTGAATTGCAGGATCCGCGAGACAGACAGCTCCCAATAGCTCCCGGGTGTCTAGGACGACATGTGCCGGGGTCGCTGCTGCCGCCATAAGTCGCTTCTGCTGCTGCAGCTGTTGCTGCAGGAGCATTTGCTGCTCCTCGAGCAGCAGCTGCTGCAGGCGTTGCTGCTGCTCCGGCGTGTACATCCCGCCATCTTGCCTTTGCATGCGTCTGTACGTCCTAAGGACCTTGTGGGGAATCTGCCCGCGCAGGACGGAGCACCGCTTTTCCAGCTCCTGCGTAAGCGATGCAGCAACTTGCTGCAGCTCGCGCGGTTGCAGCGCAGCAGGAGCCACTGGGAAAGCAGAAGGGCTGTTGGGATCTCCGGCAACAACAAGACAACGATTTGGACAGTCATCTGCCGCCGCTGCCTGCGTTGTTCCCTGCGTCATCTCATCCTCGCTGCTGCTGCACGAAGCCGCCTCGCAAGGCAAATCGTCGCCCTCTTCTGCACCACTTAGAGCCTCAACTCCTGGCCATCTGACTGCATGCGCGTAATCAATCGACACACATGTGTCTACACCACTGGCAGGCGGCATCCTCGACTGGCCCTTGCTGCTGCTGCCTCCACTCAGACCCCCCTCCTGCTGCGCCTGCTGCTGCTGCTGCACGTCCAGGTCGTACAGACTGCTGCTGCTGCTACATGCGACGGCAACAACCTCCTCGACGGCGCTGCTTGGACCTGCACTCCGACGCGAACTCGAATTCATTCGCATGAGATCCAAAAGGCGAAGCTGAAGCGTCCCGTGGGGGAGCTCAGCTGCCCAACAAGTCGTGGAAGGCCCTACAAAAAGACGCCGGAAAAAAGCCGCACAAACAAAACGACGCGAGACTCTAGAGGGTGTCTGATCGCCCTCTCTCCCTCCGCTCCCTTTCCCCCCTTTGCCCCCTCTTCCTCCCCCCACGCTGCAGCGGGCAGCTCGATCTCGATGCCACGGAGAAACACTTGACACGCCGCAGGCGCCTAATTTATGAACACGGCCCCTTCGATCCGTTTCCAAGGCTCCCTGCCTGCTTACCGTCTGGACAGGATACCATGAGGCGATCTGCGACGGGGTGACTCCTGCTGGCAGCGACAGGCACCTTCACCAGCGTAACCGCCTACGGGCAGCGTAAGCAGCAGCATCCGCAGCACACCAACAACAAGGCCTAGAAGTCACCGGAAAAAGGCACAGCCTCGCCAGCAAGAACGCGTGTCTTCTTTCAGTGAACACAACCCAGCACAGCAGCACAAGAGCCGCCTTCGCTGCCAAAACAAAGGCTGCATATATATAGCCTACCAACTCTGTAGCACCAGGAGGTATCGATGCTACCAGGTCCGCTGCAGCTGCTACTGCTGCTGCTTGCGCTGCCGATGGATGCTGCTGACTGCGTAAGGCGTTCCCCAAGTCGGCAGCAGCAAGGGGCAAAGCGTCCGCCGTCACAGCCCGCTGTGCAAAGGCGAATTGCTGCAGCTGCTGCTGTTGCTGCTGCAGCACCTGCTGTGACAGCGAGGGGGGGGCCCCTGTGCAGAGGTTCACTGCCGATAAGTCGAGATCCATGCCTGCATCCGCAATCGACGCACCGCCAAACAGCAGCAGCACACCCCCCTTCCAGCAAAACGCAACACGTGCAGGGGAGGCCACTGCATGAAGCAGGCAGAAAAGGAGCGGCTTCTCGAGCACCCTGTCTAACAACGCCTCCAAAGAAACTCCCCATGCCACACAACAGGCACACAAGACACACCTGCCGACAGCCCTTCCTGCTGCTGTCGTAGCAAAGATCCCCTCTCGATCTCGGTACCAACTGCAGAAGAAGAAGAAGCCACCAGCACAGAACTCCTCGTGCGCCTCCTGTTGACAGCCACTGCCGTCTGTGCCGCTGCCTGCTGCTGCGGCTCCTGCTGCTGCGGCATGTAGTCGGCGTCTGCTTCGTCGTCAGCAGCAGTTGCAGTTTCAGCCCGCGAAGGGAACTGCTGCTGCTGCAGCAACAGCAGCTGCTGCTGCTGCTCCTCCCGGTAGTCCTCCTCTGGAACAGAGCAGCTCGTAATGCTACTATCCCAATGCGTCATCGAGCATACCCACGTCTCAGGCAGCGAATCTGGATCAATGGCTGCTGGCAAACGCCGCCACTTCCTGCAGGCTTCGCACTGCAAAAAGCACGCACATAAAACGTGCAAACAGACAGACACATACACAGATACATACACACAGATACATACACACACAGAGATACATACATACACAGAGATACATACATACACAGAGATACATACATACACACAGATACATACATACACACAGATACATACATACACAAAGATACATACATACACAAAGATACATACACACAGATACATACATACACACAGATACATACACACAGATACATACACACAGATACATACATACACACAGATACATATACACATACATACATACATACATACACAGATCCATTCACGCATACATATACGAAAAAAAGTGCCCTCTCTCCCATTGCGATTTTCCTACGAAGGCTGTCGTGGCGGCCAGTCGAGCGTGGAGAGGATCAAGAAACACACTCCCGAAAGTGTGCATCATACGCATGTTTGCCTCAAAAACAAGCACACTTTCTGGTATGTATATATGCATATATATCCCGTTAAAACTGCAATGTGTGATGCATGCATTCAGAGCATGCTGCCGCTTCTTAAGCGACCAGGAGAACGGCAGCATCTGCGGTGTTTTCTCTCAAGCAACTCATGTTGCACATGTTGTATTTTGCAGCTCCATACCTGAACCCAGTTGTCCACTGCCGCGACAGGAGCACCTTGCTCCTGCTGCTCCTGCTGTTGCTGCTGTTGCTGCAGTTGCTGCTGCTGCAGCTGCTGCTGCACCGTCTGAGCTGCTGCCGACGTAGCAGCTGCAGCTGCCGCTGCTGTGGCGGGAGAAGGGTGCGTTTTTGCAGACGGCGAGGAGGCTATGGCTGGGGAGGGGGCTGCTCCAGCCGCTTCGCCTATTTGCTGCTGCTGCTGCAGTTGCTGCTGCTTCTGCTGCAACTGCTGCAGCAGCTGCAGCTGCTGCAGCTGCTGCAGCTTGTAGGAGGACGCAACTGCCGCCGCAGCAACTGCCTGCTGCTGCATCTGCAGCAACCTAGCTGCACGCTGCTCTTGCTGCTGCCGATTCGCTGCTCCCTGCTGAGGAAGCAACGCGTTCAGGTATAAGGCCGCTGCAGCAACACAAGGCGGAAAACAAGAGCATGCGCATGCACCAGCAAGACCAGTACTGAAAGCAACGCATGCAGCAACACCCAGCGCAACCTTTAAGCCTGCTTCGCTCGTGCAGCAAACACCACTCCGTGAAAGAAAATCTTTACGAAGTTGGTGCTCTGCTGCTACTAGGGGCAGCCGCCACTCCGCGAAAAAGAGGCACACCTGATCTCGAGGCGGCTGCATGCGCGCCTGCCGCATCCTGCTGCTGCTGCTGCTGCTGCAGCAACGTCTGCTTCTGCAAAGCGGCAAGAAGAGCAGCTGCGCGACTGCCATGCTGCTGGTCAAGTAACAGACTGCGGTGTTCTCCTGCTGCAGCTACTGTTGCAGGTGCTCCTGCTGCTGACGCCTCGGGAGTTAACTGCATTAGGAGCTGCTGCTGTTGCTGCTGCTGCTGTTGCGTGCCTGCTGCAACAGCAGCGTGCTGCTGAAGGCTCAGCAGAGATACATGCTGCTGCTGCTGCTGCTGTTGCTGCTGCTGCTTCAGCTGCTGCAGCTGCTGCTGCTTCAGTTGCTGCAGCTGCTGCAACTGTTGCGCTACCCCTGCAGATACTGCAGGCGCAGCGGCAACTGCCGCAGCAGCAGCAGCCGCAGCAGCAGCATCGGCAGCAGTCATTGTTGGTGCGAGAGACGCAAGCTGCTGCAGCTTTTGCTGCAGCAGCAGATGACTTACTGCACTGCCTCCCTCCCTCCGCCTTACACCCATATCCAGGGTATCTGCAGCCGTACGAACGCAGCATCACAACGCGTTTCTCAGCACTCTCGCCTCAGCGAACCTGCCGCCTAAAGGGGAAAGCAGAAAATACTGTACGCAAATGTGTAAGCCGCAGTAATCTGCAAGCGAGAGGGATTCAAGAAGTAAAGGCACCTGCAGTAGAGAGGAACGCTTCAGTTGCAGCGCCTTCTGTCGTCACACTGCGGACCGATTGCGCTTGTGCGTCAACACCACTATCTCCTGATCCTGGGGTGGAGGTCGCTGCTACATGCTGCTGCACCAGCTGGAGCTGCTGCTGCTGAAGCCTCTGCATGCGTTGCTGCTGGAGTTGCTGCATTTGGTATTGTTGCAGCTGTTGCCGCCTCAACGCCAACAGAGCAGCAACAGAAGCACTCGCCTCGTGCTGCTGACGTTGCGGGCGCGTATCTCCCGAAGCTTCATCTGGTGGCAACAGGCTGCTGTTTGTTGTCTGAGGCTCCTGAGCAGGAGGTGATGCAGGAGTAACACTGGCCGCTGTACCCCCTGCTGCTGCAGAATCTGATGACACCCTCCCCGCTGCTGCATCCTCTTTTGCCACGGCTGCAGTTGCGGAAGGCGGCGCTGCAGAGACCACTCCCATACTTGCGGAAACACCCGAGGTGTCTCCTTGCTCTGCAGAGGGGGCTTCCGAGAGCGCCTGTCCACGTTGCTGCGCTTGCTGGAGGTGCTGCGGCTGCAGAGGTTGTTGCTGCAGTTGTTGCTGCTGCTCTAGTAAGCCTCGGATCTGCTGCTGCAGCAGCTCTGCCGCTGCTGGCTGCATTCTTGCGCATGCACAGAGCCACCGTTTGGTTGGTTCCTGCTGTCGCTGTGGCGTGCAGCTGTAGATGCTGACACTGGTGGTCTTGGAATATGTGCTATTTCTGCTGCTGCAGCAGACGTGCAGCAGCTAAAGGCATTGTGTCGCTGGAGCCTTTGCATTAGACAGCACCGAGCGGCTCGGGGCTGACGGCTCCAGCCGCAGGGGTTTGCTGCAGCGCCACTGTCGTTGACGAATAAAAGAGATTTGCTGTTGCTCGTTACAGATCTTACTTCACAGAGATAATATGAGAGGGCAAGAAAAGTCTCTGCTGCCGTTCAAACAGCTGCGGCTGTTCGAACAGGTGCTGCAGCAGCCTGGAGGGAAGCTGGCAGGATACCGATCGATTCGACACTAGCAGTGCGAAGCGCTACGTTAGATGAGGAAATGTTTGGCCTTATAGATTTCTAGTATTCTTCGCTAAAGTTGCAAGCATAAAGAAACAGGGAGCGACAGCAGCTCACTGACGGCCGCTGCAGAAGCCTGTGGAACAAAGCATGAAGTAAACGGTAGGCATCCGTATGAGAGTATGAACCCCCTTTGTCGCCTGGATTCATATCTAGAGCTAAGGAATAGGGTGTGCGATGCCGGCATCGTCTAGAGGCCTTTTGCAAAAAACGTATGCACTTCTGCCTGACAGCTTCGCTTGGTGCAAGACGTGAACGCTAGAAAGGAGATGGTAAGACTCACGGGGGGGGCACTGGGGGAAAATGCGGTGATTAGGACACATCAGAGGACTGGAAAGCGCAGTTGAGGAGAGAGCTGCTGCCGTTGTTTCTGCTGCCGCACCCTAGTTGTGGTCTGGTTTTGGGAAGTTGTGTCTGAGGGGTAACCTAGTGAAATGGTAAGGCACAATCGAAATGACCTACCGACAATGAGCTGCCTGAGAGGCGCTGATAGAGTCTCTCGTTCTGAGAATATACAAGTGCCCCTCTCTGTCCATTGGGTGATTTGCAACTCTCTTGTGTCACTAGCTAAATCCTGCGGCTGTAGCTCATAAAAGAGATTGGTTCTATTAAGGCTTTACGAAATCCCTCTATACAATGCATGCAGCGAGGAAGGGTACACTTGACAACTCGCCACTAAACTGATTATGCAAACTGGCTCACGCTGGTTAAACCAACCAAGAATTGGTAAAGCATCAACTGCTTTGTCTGTTTGCATGTCTTACTAATTGCAGAGTAGTGCTAGCTCAACACCAGAAGACGTCTCGTTGTGTGCGTATGCGGTGGCTGCTATGCGCAAATAGTTGCGAATGCTCGGTGTGCTTTGAGGGGTGCAGCTACTCGCATCCTTCTGCCCTCGTATTAGAACGGTCAGTGGCGCGGGCAGGGGAAAGAGGAGGCGCTTTTGGTAACCAGTTGCTTACTGTCGCTCAAGTTTGTGCTGAGTGGAGAATTAAAAGTCTCTCCACAAGACCCTAGATGGAGCGCTACATTGCATGCGCGTGAGGGGCTACCAATTGTCGCAGCAATGGAGCTAACCAGGACACATTCACTGCAGAGAATCACGTTGGCTGAGGTGCCGATGTAGCAGCATCCTGCTTTAGCCTTTACGCGACAAAGGAGCACTGAAGACACTTTACAGGTGGTCAGATGTAGCGGGTATGCCAACTGCATCTGACATTGTTCCCTTCGGTTTTTGACTGCCTCCTAGACGGAGGTTCTTCGTCCGCGCTCTTACGATATTCATGTAGGTGCTGCGGAATAATGCAGGTACATTTGATGCTGACTGCCATAGCCTCCCGATGTAGGAGCCGATACACGCGTCTGAGGACGCGCATGCCCCCAGGGTGCACAATTTTGGGGGAAAGCAATATGATGTACAGATGTTTATGCAGGTGTTTCTTCCTCTCAGCTCAGTAAAGGCTATTCCTCCCCTTATACAACCTTTTATGCTAAGCACAAGATGAAGACAACGCGTGCTGTCATTTGTTTACATTGAAGATCACAAAATGCTGTATGGTACCCAACAGCCGCTCGCTGGGCGCTTGCCTACCTTCTACCTATTGACTTCCTCAAAAAATTTTGGAATCCTGAACACCCTTTTTCCTCGCTGGCATAGTGTCGTAGAGTGCTAGGAAAAAAGCTGAACCCCATTAGGGCGTCTGATCTCTGGAAAATCTATGTGTACAACAAGTAGCAAGGGATCGGCTCAGTAACACGTGTCTACTGCATCAGTCGTCCCGTCCCAAAAGCCAAGACGCGGCCTGCTACGAAAGCGAACGCCCTTGGAGTTACTGCGATTGATAATGGGGAGCTAAGGGTTGCTTCCCAACCAGAGCGCTGCTACAATTTTACATAGCATAGCGGCACCTTAGAAGACATGCGCACTGCACGCATGTGCCGTCCCCAATATTCCCTAGTATGATCGGACTCTGCAATCAATGGGAACTGCCGTTGCTCCTGTTGGCGCAGAGGTACAGACCATTGACTGTTACCCTATTGAGCTTCACCTACTTTACAACAAACAGAATATTCGAGCAGACAAGCCAAATATTCAATTTTTTACCAATTCATAATAGACTATTGTTATTACCCTAGAGATGCCCAAGTGTAAGTAGCCACATGTATTCACGAGAAGCGCCCGTCTAGCAGGTTCAACAACTGTTCTGTCTGTGCATACCGCTAGCCGTGCAGCTGTTGCTATCACATTTGCAGATTTCAACAGCTTACCCCGCTGGTAGTCTCCATAAGGTGAGGGGTCATAAGAGCATTGCAAGGGAAAAAGGCTCAAATGGAAACGAGCAAGGGCATCTTGGAGTTCAATTCGACGACCTATTTGATCCTTGCTTTCAACTGACCTTTAAGTTGACGTTATTGCAGGGCGTGCGTCCGTTTCCGCGGTTTCCTTATTTATGCATTTAGTTTGCGTTGTGTGCACCTATATACACACCTCAAGTACCGTGTAGGCCAGCTTTCAAAATTAAAACGCGATTGCTTAGACGCATATAAGGAATACTTCGTACCCGGTTGTGGGCGTATGTCTTCGGGTTCCATTGTCAGCAGTCTTCTCATTGTGGGCCCTGATTTCTATGCCATAAGGGATTCAGTATTAGTACGAGTATCAACATTCCTCGTTTAGGTCAGACTATTGCAAGCCAACTCCATGGACATACCCTTTCAATGTTGTTTGAAATTTGGGAGACGAACAGCAGGCCATGGAACTTCACGACCCTCCAGCCTTTGCCGTACTAACTTTTTAATTTACTGAGAAATGACCATGCGAGCTCCGACCACCAGCAAAGTAAGCTATTGCTCACCTATTCTTAGCCAATATAAGTGGTTCAGTATAAATCGCGTCATTGTAGTTCTTCCAGTGGTATCAATTGATGCACCATGTAACTGGCAAAACCACACATGCACGCTTGGTACTACACCAGTTATATTGACAAAGAATTACGAAAGGTTAGCTAATTTCGTTGATCTGTTCATATCGATCACAGCAGAGTGGTGCTAGCTTGATATAAGAAGACACAATGTTGTGTGTTAGTGCGCTAGATGGTATTTGCAGTGAGTTGCGAACGCTCTGAGTGCTAAGGAGGTGCATCTACGCGCAGGAGCTCTCAGTGGTACGGGTGGGAGAAGGAGCAGTGCATTCTCAGGAAGTACCTAATAACGGTCTCTCACATTTATATTGAGTGCGTAGTTATGTGTATCTCTACAGAGGCTTCAGGTGGTGCCTCCCGACACAGGGGCTACACGGCATAGGCACGTTGTTCCTGCAGTTGTCTCTGCAAGGCCTCCAAAGAAGTCACTTCTTAATTGACTGATGCGCCTCTGCAGGCCTTCCTGGGACATGTTGCCGGTACTTTTGGAGGGAAAGTGAGTTACTTCTCTCCTTACCGCTGCAGGTTCACCGAGTGTGGGCTGCTGCACTAACCACTGTGGAAGCATCTACGGAAGATGAAGCTGACTGCCAGAAGCCAAAATTCTAGTAGCACGGCACTGCTTGAAGCGGGAACCTTCTGCTGCATCGAGCAGCGTGAATGGCCGGCTTTTTAGGGAAGCAGGGAGTGACCTGGCGGCGTGAGCAGACATGAGTAACCGCGAAGGCTGGGCTACACGAAGACTATGCACTCGCCTCCCTCTCCTAAATGGCTGCTAAATTTAAGCAAAAAAATACTTCTTTTAGTTTAGGGGTTCAGGCCAAAGTTACCATCTTGATATCAGGCCCGAGGGATAGGATCGCAGTGTCCAGGGGCCACTGGGCAGCCTGCGAGTGGTCGGCGGCTCAGGGTCCAGTTCTCCACAGTAGCTTTACCTCCAGCGGATTTAATACTCCAGCTGTTTGAAAATTCAAGCTGTAGAAGCAGAAAACTCGCAATATTAGAGAAAAAAGGTCCACGGGAAATCCCTGCCCCTCACTTCATGTGGATTCAGGCCCTGTTCCGAGAGCCGAAAACAGTCAGCCGACAGCTGCTGCGATCTCCTCTGCCGCAGCGTTTGTTTGCATCCTGATTGCTTCGTGCCAACAAATTTTGCTGTTTTGTTTTGAAGACACTGGAGGGCTTCACAATCCTACCAAAATTTCGGCTCTCGCTGCTCCTGCAGCCCATCCTTCCGAAGCAACAAGAGCATCGCCTGTCTGTGGCCGCGTGCTGCCGTAGCCGCGGCTACCGGCCAGGGTCTTCAGATGCCTCACGGTTGTTTTCCTTGCCTATTTTGCCTCAATCGACACTCTACACCGGATTAAAAGAATAGAGCATCTCAGGATTCCCCGTGCTTCACAGTTTTTCTTCGTCGCGCGCTGCCTCTAGAGAGGCCTTCGGGTGCAGCCGTCCCTTCAGGGGCAGCGTGTGTCTTCTGCGATTGGTTCCTGCCTTCCCGTCTTCATCTCTGTCTGCGCTGATACTTTATGCTGTTGAACTCTTATTGCTCCAGAGAAGCACTCAGAGGAGGAGCGTCTGCAGCTTCCCGGAAAAGGCCTACCCGAGTGGACTTGCTGACTGTTGGTTACACTGCGTGATCTCTGTCTTTCATCAACGGCCCATGGGTCGTCTGCATCGTGTACCTGTAGGCTAATCATTTTGCTGCAAAGTTAGGCTGTGCCTGGCTAGGTACCAGCAGGCACAGGACCTGACGAGATCACGACAAGACATACAAAAGCGCATAACAAGGCAGAATGGCGTTCCCAGCATCTCCGCTTTGGGGCACACAGCCTTTCCACCTCGAGGAGCAACCTACAGGCGAGTTTGATCTGTCAGATGACAGTCTGGAGTCGGGAGAAGAGGACAAAGTAGCACAGCATTCTCTCTCCTCGGGGGGCTGCGGGCGCTCTGTAAACATAAAAACTGCGAAGGACAAGTCCAATGTCAGAAAGGACTTGCAAAAAATGCCACAGACGCCATCTTCATGGAGGCCTGGAAGCATGTTTAACCGCAGTATCAGCAGCAGCAGCATCGGCAGCAGGAGACACTCGTGCGGATCAGGCTTGGATTCGCGGCAGGATAGCAGAGCTACTGCCACGACTGTAGCAGAAAGCCGCCTGCAAAGCCATTCTAATGGCAGAGAAGCGTCTACGACCATGCCAAAGTCACAAACCAAGCCCTCCAACCTTTCCCAGAAAGGTGCACTCACTAGCGGCACCAATTGGGCAGATATGCCGTCCCCAACGCGCGCAGCTATCCTTAAAAAACTACAGGAAAGCCACGAGATTTTGCAGCGGAAGTCTAAAGAGGACACTTCCAAGCAGCTGCGGAGGGAGCGTGCAGCATATTCCCGCAGCAGCATGGGGTCCTCAGTCTCCCACCGCACTAGCAGCGCGAAGAGTAGCTACAGTGGTCCATCCAGGTCGCGTCTGGACCGAAAATATCTCACAGAGACCAACTCAGGTGTTCGGACTGCTGTGTGCCCCCACGGCCTTCGGTACCGCAGCCTTTGCTGCTTCTGTAGCAGCCCAGATGCCAAGAGAGATGCTGCAGCCACAGGGGGACTCCGGCTGTTGCAGCCAACTGTGGCCTCTCTCATGCACTCGGCTAGCCGCCTTGTGGATAAGCAGAATCTCTTCAATCAGAGAGCTTCTTCTGCTCCCGCGGTAAGGCTGAAAAGCGAGAAAAAGCCGTGGCAGCGGCGCCAGTAAGGCGGTTTTGTTGCTGCACCGCATCCCGCTAGGCCGTTCTGTTTCTTTTTGTCTTGCTCTCCTCAGGGAGGTCATACGCCACTTAGGTCGCGCTCAAGTGCTTCTTCAGTGGCGACGAAGGGAACGGCAGTGTCCCGCAGCAAAAGTGCACAGGTAAGCACAAACCCATGCTACTGGTGCCGAGACTCGAGGTCCGGAAGTCTCCCGCTGTAGTTACGCGCATCTTTAGGAGGGCCCTGCTGTTGCTGAGTGCTACTGAATGCGTGTGTAAAGACTTGCGTTGTTTGTCGCTTCGGCATCAGGTGTTCGAGCGACTGTGGGGAGACGCTATGGAGAAGAAGCGCAGAAACAAGGCCGCAAACCCCCAGGCGGGGATCGGGCCTTGGGGAGCGCGGTTGAGTGACCCCGGGGAAGCCTTATGGGTGTCAGCCCTTAGAAAGTCAGTTCCGCAGCAGCCGCAAGGCAGATGCAGCAGTACCCAAGTGCTGCAGTTGCTGCAGCCGGAGCGCAGTCAGCAGCAGGGGAGAAGTGAAGGCGGCACCTGCGAGTTGCTCCAAATGATGGAGCGCTGCACCAAAGTTAATGCCTCCACAGTTTCCGTCGGTACCAAAAAAAGACAGGTGAGGAGGCGCTATTCGTTGTCCTTGCGTTGCAGCTTTAGCCAGCGGTCACTTCTGATAAGTGTCGGGTGTGCTCTGCACTTCCAAAGGTTTCCTTGTTTCAGGAATTTTCCGCCGCCTTTCACACCCCCCGCGAGTCACGAACAACTTCTGCAGAATCCATCCGTTGCTTGCCACCGTTGTTTTGCAGGATGTCCTCTGGGCTGCCCCCGGAATCCGAAGCAAGACACCCCCCACAAGAGGAAGAACCAAGAAAGCCTCCCCCCTCTCCACGGATGCGGATGGAGGTATCAGCACCACATCCAGCGGACACCAGCAGCCACAGTGGCCGCTCCCAAGTGGTGCAGCTGTTCGTGCCAGCAGTGAGGGCGCAGCGTCACAACCTAAGAGAGCAGCCGCCGAGGCCGCAGCTACAGCCAGAAGCGGTCCTCCTGCTGCTGCAGTGGAAAAGGTCCACACACTTGCCGCCAGCAATGAGTCTCTCTGCCTAACCGCAGCGCCCCTGTTGGCTGCTGGCACATGGGTGTCTTTAGGTTCCCAACCCCGCGTCTTTACTCCTCGCTCCGCCGCCGCTAGACAAAAGCAGCAACAACAACAGCAGCAGCAGCATGGACGGATAGGCGAGGAGCAGGGGTCAGCTGCGTCAACAGCGACAACTCCAACGAAAAGACACGAAGAGGATCTGCAGCAGCAGCAACAGAAGCGACATGGAACTCCTGTGCTGCGAAGGACCAACAGCCGCGGGGTGGCGAAGTCAATTGAAAACCTGGTGTTTACGGAATCGGCTACTGAGCAGCCGCAACAAGCATATCAACAGCACGAACTCTGGAAGCAGCAGACGTCGCTACCAGCGGAACAGGCGAATGTGCGGTACTCGCCGGTCGCAGCAGCCTCCCCTCAGCATCAGCAACCGAGGATCTACCTAGCTTACAATCAAGGCCTTGTCGGTCGAGGCCAGCAGCAGCAGCAGCAGCAGCAGCAGCAGCAGCAGCACTTGCAACATTCAGCACAGCGTCAACCAGGCCTCCAGGCGCTGCTCAGTCAAGGCCGCGCCCAGCGCCTCGAGGAGTATTTGCGGTCACAACAGACGCTTGTCTCCCAGCAGCAAAATATGCAGCAGCCATCAGCTGTACCTGCTACATCTAGTGCTCCGTTTCCTGGTAGCACCAGGGAGGTTTTCCGCCCCCGCCAGTGGCACCCCAACCTCTTTAAACAGCCAGCTGTGCAGCATGCACAGCAACTGCGGAACTCGCAAGGAAGGCAGCCACAGCACGTGCTGTGGCAGCAAACACTGCACCCTCAGCTGCAGCAGCAGAGGGTGCAGCAACAAGGACAGCAAAAGGTACGACAGGACTTCATCCGACAACAGCAGTTCAGGCAAATGCAGAGTCTTGGGATGTTTTCTCGGAATCCAATGGCCGTTCGACAACCACTCACACCGCCGCTTTCGAACGCAGCAGCGGTGGCTGGGGAAGCGATGCCTCATGGAAGCTCTCCCTTCTTCCACTTCCCCGGAAGGACTACTCTACTTAGCCGTTAGCATCACTAGCATCTCACTGAGACAAGACTTCGTAGCGCTGGCAACTGACAGCTGCATCACCTGGAGCCTTGCCTCGGCAAGAGACGCTCCGAATACATTGATGCAGTAGATAGCTAGCTAGCTGCAATAGGCTACATAAGCACCCACGATGACTCGAAAATGGAGCCTTAAGCAGGTAGCCGTAGCTGCTGGCATCCCCGCAGCGACTGATCGACTCTTTGTTTGACATAAATCTGGAAGCTGCTCCTAGCGCATTATTTAGGGGGACGAGCATGTGGCGAACCCGGGATGTCAGGCTGCGAATCTGAATGAATTTGTTTGCGCCGTCAGAAGAGCACAAACTACAGCAGAACAACCACGAGACAATAGAATAGGCGCATCTGTGTCTTATTGCGCATTACAAAGTGTGGGAAGCGTCCCAGCAAAATCTAGCAAGGAGGGGCTGCGTTGTGTGGAAAACAAGCTGTCGCGACAGTCGTGGCGAGCTGTGCTGCTGCGGCTTCATGAGGCTTCATTAGTTTCGTCTTCTCACAGAGTGTAAGGTCACTTCCTGAACACAGAGAGATGGGCACAGTTTGAAAGAGGCCCCCCAGAGAGCCGGAAAGGATCGCTACCAAGTTTTGACGGGAATGACTTACGTAGAATATCTTGTGCGGGAGAGACCTGAGGCAGACGCAAGGGGTGGGTGGCTGCTACGGAGCCTTAGCTTAGGAGCTTCACGTATTAAGGGAAGGCAAAAGAAGGTGGATGAACGGGAGAGGCAGTGCAGAGGGAAGAGTTTGATAGACAGATAGGTGGCATGCAGAGCGCACGAAGGCCGGGGGAAATCATAGTTCAAGGGAAAATTGGACATACCCAATGCGGAGGCCGATTCGCCTGAAGAAGGGCAAGACACAAGGGGGGCTTTGGAATTCATTGCGGCAAGAGAGGAGAAAGCGAGCAGCCACCAGACAGCAGCAGGAGCAGGCGTTGAAAGCACAAGACGGCATGGTGTGCGCTTGACGAGAGTGCTTTTCGCTAAAACTGCAGGGCATAAAATTACCGAACTTCTCCCGGGCAGATTCCGTAGAGGGAAACGTTGAGTGGAGCTACGGAATGCGTTCCCAGCTGAAATACAAAAGGCATACAGAATTTCATGCCTCGTTGGGGGGGCAGTTCCCGCCAACTCCTTCGCTTACAAGTTTGGCAGCTCTGTAGTTGCAAAGTTCTCACCATGAATTCTTGTTCTGCGGTACCGATTGCAGTGCCTTCTTCTTCCTCAGCTCCCTGGGAGTTTCAAATTAGAGAACTTTGAGAGAGAGAACAAGGGTGCAGAAATTTGCTGACCTCGGTGTGAAGTTCGGCTGCACCAAAGCCTGGCGCTGCGGGAGGCAGCAGCAAACGCAAGGCAAGTGTAATGTACTTGAAGAAAACACGCCACAAAGAGAGCAGCGAGACCGACAGGAGGCGTACCATATACGCGAAGTGTGGCATGTAACCAGTCGCCCTTTTTTGCCCCGCCGCCGCAGAGATTGTCAGCTGCTTCCTTGAGAATTCGCACGGTAAGGTCCTCCTGTTCCTCCTCTGAACTCAATGCAATGACTGTCGAGGCCCTGGTTTCTGCGGCGAAGGCGTGGAATACATGTGATGTTGAGCGCGGACCGCAGAGAAGCAGCAGGGTGGAAACGAAGAGGGGTAGACGAAACATTGGCATTCCCCGGAACGAAGGTAGATTTGGTGCGGAAAGAGCCCATGAAGAGGTGGATAGGAAACCAAAATGTCGAATACAAGGTGGAAGTAAGGCGTGATGGTCCCTCTGTGTCGGCTGCTCCCCAGGAACACCATGCAACAAAGGGGGGTTCGAAAAACAAAACTGCTTTCCAATGCAAAAACACCTAGGCAACGCAAATAGCTCAGTCAAATTGAGAAAAAGAAGACCGGGGCACTGGTTTTGTTCGTTTTATCTCGAAGTATGGTGTCAGTGCGGTATACCACGAACCCTAGTGGTCATTCTGTGCACGTGTCAGTGCAGAGATCCTCTGAATCCAAAGCTCAACCTACTGACATCGACGTACGTTTCATTTTCTTGTTCAGTAAGACCTCTCTGTACGCTCGAGTGTCGTACCGCAACCGTTCGCATGCAAAACTGGAGCATTCCCTGGCTACTGACATGCTCCCAAATTCTTGTTAGCAGATCTCTCCAGGGTTTCGTCTGTTCTCTAATTCATATGCTAGCGAAGCAAGTAAGCAAACAAGTAAAAGGCACATAGCTTGGCTACTTGTCCATCTTGGGTCCCGGAAATAGCTTACACACAAGGTTCTGATTGGCGCTCTAGAGTATCAGTGTTCCTGTTTATGGTTCCGTTTCATCCTTCTGCTAAATTGGTGGAACACTTGGTGCAAAAGTACGCCGTAAATTGGCTCAATAACGGACAAAATGAGCCCCTGAGACGGGTCCTTATGTTAGTGCTCCTGCTCCCTCCTTCGTACCGTGCAGCTCCACACGACGGTCGCGCGGGGTCAAAAGCATTGAGTGTTGAGGTCTTTCGAGCTGACTAGAAGGTACATAAAGAGCCAATCTAAGAAGCATGACTTCACTGAACTACTGGTAACTACATAATCTAAAGTTTCTGTTATCATGGATCCGTGCCCCCCAAAGCAGCTGCTTTCGGTCTGTCCCTCACTTCTCACGCGCTCTCGCTTCCTCACTACAGCTGCCCTATATGTATATACATGTATGTATACATGCAAATATACGAATTCCTCTCTGTGTCCAGCCCTTTGTGCACTCGCTCTGCTTCTATGGTTCCTCTGGGTGGCACTCATGGCCGTAGCCCGTACAGAGGACGCGGAACCCCCATCAGCTGTCATCCGTTTTCCTCTCTAGTTTAAACTAGACGGAGATGAAGCAACCAAAAACAAGGTGCATGACAATCCAACGAGCTGCCGCCGGGGGAAAACGTCCAGAAAAGGCAGCAGTACAACACAGCAGCCTCTTCCGCTGCTGCTGCTCTGCATGTATGGGAGGCTTTCAGCAGCGCTTCCCTCCTCGAGTCCCCCCTGGCGCTCTCACGTCTCTGTTCTCCCAATTTTAAAACTACAGATCAACTGCCAGCTTGTTTTCCTCAGTTGATCGCAAATAGTATTAAACTGAGGACAAGAAGCGCTGCCGGAAGTCGCAGCGGAGGCCCCACCCCTCCCTCGGGTGTTTACAAGCAGCTCTCGGGCGCACTTTGTTTCCTCTCCCATCATTTTCCCCGTCTCCTAGCTTCTTGACGTGTATTCTCAACTCTCAAGCGACAGTACATCGCAGCAAACGGAGGCGCCGCAGCCTCAGCTGCAGCACCGCTTGGAAGCAGCAGCAGCAGCAGCAGGGGCGGGATGAACCCTCCTCGGCCCCCCTACGGGGGCCCAGGGGGCCCCCCAGTAGGAGGCCCCCCCCCGCCTGGCCATCCACACGCCTATGTGCAGCCTCCTCCGGGGTATATGGCCGTTAGGCCCCCGAATCAGGGGCCCCCAGTCATGCCTCCTCCGGGGTATGTGGCGTCGCGACCTCCTCCTCTCCTCCCCGCTCCATCTCCTGTTGCGAATCAGAGAGGCACGCCTCCTGTTCCGGCGTGGATGCAGCAGGGGCCCCTCCCCGTCGGTCCCCCCTCACAGCCTTTCACGTATAGGCCTCCCTATGCGCTTCAGCCGCAGTCCCCTGCAGCAGCAGTATCCCCCGGAGGAGTTGTCACTTCTTCTGCTGCTGCCTTCCAGCATCACCAGCAGCCGCAACTTCAGGAAAAAAAGGAACAGCAGCAACAGATACGGACGACTCAGCACGAGAAACCACAGCAGCAACCGCCACTGCAGCCGCAGAAGGTGAAGGCGAAGACTCACGAGGAGTTGTTGCAGGAGAAAGCTCGCAAGTGGCAACAGCTGACAACGAAGCGCTATTCCTCGCGTCAGCAACCCGGCTCGACCTTCATGGAAAAGGAGCCAATGCCTCCAGAGCATCTGCGCAAGTTGGTGAAGGATCATGGCGATATGAGTAGTCGAAAATTCAGACACGACCGTAGGGTGTATCTGGGAGCCTTGAAATTCCTGCCGCATGCGGTGTACAAGCTTCTGGAGAATATGCCGATGCCGTGGGAGCAGGCGCGAAACGTCCCAGTGCTTTACCACACGACAGGGGCCATTACGTTTGTGGCGGAGACCCCCTTTGTGATTGAGCCTGTGTATCTCGCTCAATGGGGTTCCGTGTGGATTTTGATGCGAAGGGAGAAGCGAGACAGAAGGCACTTCAAGCGCATGCGTTTCCCTCCTTTTGATGACGAAGAGCCCCCGCTGGACTACGGGGAGAACGTCCTAGCCGTCGAGCCGCTCGAGGCCATTCGGATGCAGCTCGATGAAGAAGAAGATGCTGCAGTTGCAGACTGGTTCTACTCTAGCAAGCCTCTCCAGTACGAGCGCAGACACGTGCCGGGACCAAGTTATCGGCGATGGAAGCTCGAGGTGCAGCAGCTGGCTGTGCTGCAACGTCTGGCTCACCAGCTGCTGTCTGACCTGCAAGACAGCAATTACTTTTACTTGTTCAACTTGGAATCCTTCTGCACTGCGAAAGCCTTGAACCTCGCGATTCCTGGAGGCCCCAAGTTTGAGCCCTTGTTCAGAGACATGCAAGAAGAGGACGAGGACTGGAACGAGTTTAACGACGTTTCCAAAATCATCATTCGGCAGCAGATTCGCACAGAATACAAGATCGCTTTTCCTCATCTGTACAACAACAGACCCAGATGCGTTGCGCTGCCTCCGTATCACACGCCAGCCGTGGCGTTCGTGAGACCTGAGGATCCAGATCTTCCCGCCTTTTACTTCGATCCCATCATCAACCCTTTGCCCGCCTACAAGATGAGCGCCAACACAGACGCCCTTGTTGGTACGTCGAAACGCGGGGTGGGCTCAGAGGTCGGAGGCCTGGCTAGCTTAGGCTCCACTTGAAGTTTCGAGTTGGAGAAGGAGGCAAGGGGGAATAGGGGGGGAGAATGCGCTTATGCGACACACTGCGCCGGGAGTGTAGCGGGTTCGGACGGCGAAGAGGCCAGGGCTTGTGTTCATACGCCTCCGAGTTTTTGGTCTGCTGAAGCAAGCAGCATTAGGGGGCTTCTGCGCACATGATCAAAGGGATAAGCCTTATTTGTAGGAAGCCTTCAAGGCAAGGCCTCGAGGGGAAGGGCGTGATAAGTGGGCTCGCAAGAGTAGGGGTGTTTATGTGTTCAGACCCGTCGCTGGTGGAGGGGTTCAGCCTTCCCTCTTCGTTGCGGCCCTTCCTTGAGGAGAGCCCCCTGTGTACAGACACCACAGCGGCAGGGATTTCTCTGTACTGGGCGTGCCGGCCGTTCAATTTGCGGGCGGGGCGCATGCGGAGGGCCCAAGATATTCCACTGGTTCAAACGTGGTTCAGGGAGCATGCTCCGCAGAACTATCCAGTGAAAGTCCGAGTGTCTTACCAGAAGCTGTTGAAGTGTTGGGTGCTGTGTCACCTGCACTCGCGTCCCCCCAAATCCCTAAAGAAAAGAAACCTCTTCAAGGTATTTAAGGCCACGAAGTTCTTCCAAACGACGGAGATCGACTGGGTGGAAGCAGGGCTTCAGGTGTCTAGGCAGGGTTACAACATGCTCAACTTGCTGATCCACCGCAAAAATCTGAACTACCTCCATCTAGACTACAATTTCAACTTGAAACCGGTGAAGACGCTGACGACCAAGGAAAGGAAGAAGTCTCGCTTCGGGAACGCCTTCCATCTGTGCAGAGAGATCTTGCGTCTTACCAAGCTGACGGTCGATTCTCATGTGCAGTTCAGACTGGGCAATGTGGATGCCTTCCAGCTCGCTGATGGGCTGCAGTACATCTTCGCGCACGTGGGCCAGCTTACCGGCATGTACAGGTGTGTTACGAGGCCCAACCCTTTCTCCTTCCCCTTCTCCCCCGCCCCCCGTTGTACCTGCCTTAGCAACATGCGCACAAGCTGTGTGTAGAGGCTCTCCTCTCTTTTTAGCGACGGCTTTTCGCAGTTTAGCCTGTGCCTCCTCTGTATCATGCGGCGTGTTGTCTTTGCACATGAAGGGCCTTTGCGTCCTCGGCCTTTGTTACTACAACGCTTTGGTTCACGCTGTTTTGCGGGGTGTTTCTTCTTCCTTGCGGGCGTCAGATACAAGTACCGCCTGATGCGGCAGGTGCGCATGTGCAAGGATCTGAAGCACTTGATCTACTACCGCTTCAACACGGGGCCTGTGGGGAAAGGCCCCGGCTGTGGCTTCTGGGCACCCGGTTGGCGTGTCTGGCTGTTCTTCTTGCGCGGAGTGCTACCGCTGCTCGAGCGTTGGCTGGGGAATCTGTTGGCGCGTCAGTTCGAGGGGCGTGTTTCTAAGGGAACTGCGAAGACCGTCACAAAGCAAAGGGTAGAGTCGCACTTCGACCTCGAGCTTAGGGCTGCCGTCATGCACGACATCTTAGACCTCATGCCAGAGGGCGTTAAGGCGTCAAAGGCCAGAACCATCCTACAGCATTTATCCGAGGCCTGGAGATGCTGGAAGGCAAATATCCCATGGAAGGTTCCGGGGCTGCCAGCGCCTATTGAGAACATGATTTTGCGGTACGTCACTAGTCAGAGCGGCGCCACATCTCTAGGGTGCTGCACTCTAGGGGTACCATCATGCCCGGAAGCATGCAGCCTGTTCCTAACATCTGTATATATATATATATATTTATATGTTTATTGTGTATGTACATATGTGTATCTATGTGTGTACATATATGTGTATGTGTGTACATATATGTGTATGTGTGCACATATATGTGTATGTGTGTATATATATGTGTATGTGTGTATATATATGTGTATATATGTGTATGTGTGTATATATATGTGTATGTGTGTATACATGTACGCACATACATAGTGCAAAGAGGAATATGTTTGTGAGTGTTGCAGTCTGGGGTTCTCTGGGGAGCTCCCCGGGCACGTCTGTGAGCCTTTTGGCAGTGAGCCCTACGGGTGTGTCTATCTGCGCCATCATCATGTGTCTCAGATATGTGAAGATGAAGGCTGACTGGTGGACAAACGCGGCCTACTACAACAGAGAACGTATTCGCAGAGGGGCAACGGTTGACAAGACTGTCTGCAGGAAGAATTTGGGTCGCCTCACGCGTCTGTGGCTCAAGGCGGAACAGGAGCGGCAGCATGCGTATCTTAAGGACGGCCCTTACATTACGGGAGAGGAGGCCGTTGCCATATACACGACGGCCGTGCATTGGCTGGAGTCTCGCAGGTTTACCCACATTCCCTTCCCTCCACTGAACTACAAGCACGATACGAAGCTGCTGATCCTTGCTCTGGAGCGGCTGAAGGAGTTTTACTCCGTGAAGTCGAGGTTGAATCAGACTCAGCGAGAGGAACTGGGTCTTATCGAGCAGGCGTACGACAACCCCCATGAGGCTTTGTCGCGCATCAAGCGGCACTTGCTCACGCAGAGAGCCTTCAAGGAGCTGCGTCTGGAGTTCATGGATCTCTACTCCCACCTGATCCCCATCTACGAGATCGACCCTCTAGAAAAAATCACGGATGCGTATCTTGACCAGTACCTCTGGTACGAAGGGGATGCAAGACACCTCTTCCCGTCATGGGTCAAGCCCGCCGATGCGGAGCCGCCCCCGCTCTTGGTATTCAAATTCTGTCAAGGCATCAACAATCTGACCGACGTATGGACCACGAGTGACGGAGAAAGCGTCGTCCTTCTCGAAAGCAAGTTCGAGAAAGTAAGCACACCAGACCAAAATTAGAGCCCCAGCATCATTGGGTAGGGACGGGAAGAGCGGGGGAGAAAGAGGTGGCTGGTGCTGCTGTTTCCTCGGCGAGCGGATTGGGTCTGCGGGCGGGGTCGTCAAAGGGCACTCGGTCCGCGTATCGTGTTGTGTTCAGGTGTACGAGAAGATCGACTTGACACTGCTGAATCGGCTGCTACGTCTGATCGTGGACCACAACATTGCAGATTACATCACGGCCAAAAACAACGTCAGCGTGAGCTTCAAGGATATGTCTCACGTGAACTCGTTCGGGCTCATCCGCGGGCTCCAATTCTCGTCCTTCGTCTTCCAGTACTACGGTCTTATGCTGGATCTTCTTCTCCTTGGGCTGACGAGAGCCACGGAAATTGCGGGGCCTCCCACCCTCCCTAACGAGTTTTTGTCGTTCACAGACGTGCAAACCGAAACGCGACATCCCATTCGGCTGTATTGCAGGTCCGCAGCGCACCACAAGCAGTGCTTTCGTGCCAGAGAGGTGGCTGGCTAGCTAGCGAGCGCGCCGGAAGGCGCTCGGCTCGCGTAGGACGCCGCCATGCATGCCGTCAAGCGGCCTTTCTGCGTAGGAGGGGGGTGCGGGGCGTGGGGTTGTTCCCAGTGGGAAGGCAGAGGGCCTGTCGTGGTGGTGCGAGCGTGCTGCGGTCTATATGTACAGGTACATCGATCGGTTCTGGGTCGTCTTCAAGTTCAACAAGGAAGAGAGCAGAGACCTCGTGCAAAGATATCTGACGGAAAATCCGGATCCAAACAACGAAAACGTTGTTGGATATCCCAACAAAACGTGTTGGCCTCGGGACTGCAGGATGCGCCGGTACATTTCTGCTTTGTTGCCCAACACACATACGGACACTCACTTTAGAGAATTGTTGCAATTACTCAGGGCTTTAGGGCGCCATGCTTTTGCCGCGACACGGAGAGTGCGCAGTTCGATGCCGCCGCAGCGACGCTGCCGCTTTCTCGCTGTCAGGGTCTGCGGCTTGTCTGCTTTTCCGAATACCCTCCTCATGTAGCTTTTTCATTTGTTATCCACCTCTGCTCTCTGCTTGCCTGTCCGGCCACCCTCGCCGCCTTCTGGGTGCTTCTTGTTCAGCGGACGAGTCTTCCCAGGCCCGCCTTTTCTTCCCCTTAGCCCATTTTAATGTTACGTGCTGGTATTTTTGATGCGTCATTACTTCCTTCCTTCGGTTCATTTTCTTTCTTCCTGTTCGTCTTAGGATGAAGCGCGACGTCAACTTGGGTCGAGCTGTCTTCTGGGAGATCTCGAATCGCTTGCCGCGCTCTCTCGCAACGCTGAACTGGTCTTCGTCTTTCGCGTCGGTGTATTCTGTGGACAATCCAAACTTGCTCTTCTCAATGGCAGGCTTTGAGTGCCGTATTCTACCGAAAATTCGCATGCAAACGGAGGAGTTCTCCCAGAGGGAGGGTGTATGGAAGCTGCAGAATGAGGCGACGAAGGAGATGGCAGCCCAGGCCTTTTTGAAGGTTGGTGATGACGGGATGCGCCGCTTCGAGAACAGAGTGCGCATGGTTCTAATGTCCAGTGGTGCCACAACGTTCACGAAGATTGCAAACAAGTGGAATACTACGCTAATCT
This sequence comes from Cyclospora cayetanensis, assembly GCF_002999335.1. NCBI lineage: Eukaryota > Apicomplexa > Conoidasida > Eucoccidiorida > Eimeriidae > Cyclospora > Cyclospora cayetanensis. The sequence continues at coordinate 165,179 of NW_020312458.1, read as the reverse complement.
CCTTGATGACGTACTTCAGGGAGGCGGTCATTCATACGGAGGCCCTCCTGGACCTGCTGGTAAAGTGTGAGAACAAGATACAGACACGTATAAAGATCGGTCTCAATTCGAAGATGCCTTCGCGTTTCCCCCCCGTGGTGTTTTACACCCCTAAAGAACTGGGGGGTCTCGGGATGCTGTCGATGGGCCACATCCTTATTCCGCAGTCCGACCTGCGGTACAGCCAGCAGACGGATACTGGTATCACACACTTTAGGTCGGGCATGAGCCACGAAGAGGATCAGCTTATTCCTAACTTGTACCGGTATATTCAGACGTGGGAGAGTGAGTTCATCGAATCGCAGCGCGTTTGGGCGGAGTACGCGCTCAAGCGTGGCGAGGCAGCTGCGCAGAACAGAAGACTGACCCTCGAGGATTTGGAAGACAGCTGGGACAGAGGAATTCCAAGGATTAATACTCTGTTTCAGAAGGACAGACACACCCTCGCGTACGACAAGGGATGGCGCGTTCGAGAGGACTTTAGGCAGTACCAACAGCTTAAGGCCCATCCTTTCTGGTGGACACATCAGCGCCATGATGGCAAACTATGGAACCTTACCAACTACAGGACGGACATGATTCAGGCTCTGGGAGGCGTGGAAGGCATTCTAGAGCACACGCTATTCAAGGGCACTTACTTCCCCACATGGGAAGGTCTCTTCTGGGAGAAAGCATCCGGGTGCGCGACGGCATAGATTGCGACGCACCTGCAGAAACACAGTCCGGGGTGTGGGGCTTAGGAATCGAAACTTTGTTAACGGCTTTGTTCGCTGGCAATGTATAGAGCGACCCGGGGTGTCGTAAGCGAGCGGGTTCCTATGTAGCTAGCCAGCTAGCTAGCTAGCTCTGGGTGTTATCTGCGAATGGACGTACCGCCTAGAATCCTAAATTTGGCTGTTCGGTTTTTGCGCGTACTCATAGGTTCGAGGAGAGCATGAAGTACAAGAAACTGACAAATGCGCAGAGATCCGGTTTGAATCAGATTCCCAATCGGCGCTTCACGCTCTGGTGGTCTCCTACCATTAACAGAGCGAATGTCTACGTTGGTTTCCAGGTGCGTTTCGCAATGTTCAAAGGGTATACATGTGTGACCTATTGCCAGCGACGTCCCTATACAGCAGAGCATCTGCAGTTCATCTATCTTCCTATGGCCAGCAAAGGGCCCATGATGCGTGTCGCGCGCGCTGTTTGGCTTGTCCGTCGTGCAGGTGCAACTGGATTTGACGGGTATCTTCATGCACGGAAAGATCCCGACGCTGAAAATTTCGTTAATTCAGATTTTCAGGGCTCACTTGTGGCAGAAGGTTCATGAATCCCTCGTGATGGACTTGTGCCAGGTATGCCCTTTGTAGTAGGCCTCCATGCCCAATTTTGCTGATTTCAACTTTGCACTGCAGCATGTGTCTATGTCTGACCTAAGGCCACACCCTGTAGACGCATCCACGGAGGCTCTAGCGCGTGGCTGGAAATTGATGAGTTTTGTGCGTATGGATTTCACGTTCCACCTGCTGCAGGCGCTTGCCCCATGCTTTGCCGTGTATGTATGGAGAGCGCTCCTTGTCATCCTGTGCCGTGTGTGCGAGTGTATATTTGTTTGCTTCCGCCTGCGAATCCTGGATCCCGTCGTCCTGGGGATACAATGTAGTCACGGTGTGGAAGGGTTAACTCGTATCATGAGCATATATGACAGCTTGCACGTGTCATATTTGTATCGGCTGCAAACCCCTTCCGGGGCATCTATGTGTGCGCATGTATCATTGAACGTGCTGCTCTGTGCTGCGTCGTACGCGCATTCACTGTATGCGTCTTCGGTACTGCGCTCCTTAAGGCCTTTTGTCATCGGGGCCTCTTTTTTCATCGTACTTCCCGCATGTGCATGCATGCGCTGGCAACACTTATTTCTCCCGGGCTTACTTTTGCTGGCAAGGATGACCATCATAGTCATGCTAATTTGGAGGGGGTGGCGTTTTGTCCATCCTCACTGAAAGAAACCAAACTTCTCACAACAAATCTGACGCCTTCAAGCCCGCGTTGCCTTAACCCCGCGCTCGAATCCTGCAGCAGCTATCCTCCCTTTGCTTGCTGCACAGGTTTTGGGGTTCTTGTGCTGTTGTATGTAAAATTGTATGCTGTATGACCACTGGAAAAACGGGGGTGCAGCTTGGCGCGGTTATGTAAGCGCGTCCGGCTTCGAATTTCCATGGCTAGGGATACTTCTGAGGTTAGGACTCGTGGTTCGGATTTTGTGTCGTGTGCAGGTGTTTGACATGGAATTGGATTCTCTGGAAGTGGAGATGGTGCAAAAGGAAACGATCCATCCCCGAAAGTCTTACAAGATGAACTCTTCTTGCGCTGACATCTTGTTATTCGCCTCATACAAGTGGCCTATCTCGAAGCCTTCGCTTCTTGCTGAAAGCAAAGACATCATGGAGGGGGCAACTGCGACCAAGCACTGGTCAGAAAAGGTTATCTGTTTCTAGTTGAACCCTTTGCGCCTCTTGCGAATCAGTTGCTCTCTATTCTATCAATAAATTTCCACCGTTGTATACTCCTGCGGATGGGCTCATTGCTGTGGCTTGCTTTGTGCTGAAAGCGGAGGCGTCGTCCTTATTCTTTACGCTCGTCTTCTGCTGGCAGTCCCTTTGTGTTGCTTACCACTTTCGTGTACGTTTTAGCGTCCGCTTTCGTCGTGGCATGTGTATCTGCGCTTCAGGCTTGACGTGCAGCTGCGGTGGGGGGATTACGACAGCCACGATATCGAGCGTTACTGCCGTTCCAAGTTCCTTGACTACACTACGGATAATATGTCCATTTACCCGTCTCCTTCCGGGGTCCTCGTGGGCCTAGACCTTGCGTATAATCTGCATTCTGCTTTCGGGAACTGGATTCCGGGACTTAAGCCTCTCATGCAAAGAGCCATGAACAAAATTATGAAAGTAGGAGCGAACAGAATACCAGGGGAAAAGGGTTGTGTGTAGCTTAGGCCTTGCACAAGGCCAGCCGGGAGGAGGGAGCTAAATTTCGAACTAGCGATCCGTGGCAAGGGTGTGACAACGTGTGAACTTGACTGTGTCTGCTTGAGAAAATGTGGCTGTATTCGGTGGGTTAGGCTTCGTGGTGTGCATCTCTGTACGTGTGTCTTCGATAGGCGAACCCTGCGCTGTACGTGCTGCGTGAGAGGATTCGGAAAGGGTTGCAGTTGTACTCTTCCGAGCCGACGGAGCCGTATCTGAATTCCCAGAACTATGGGGAGCTGTTTTCTAATCAAACGGTTTGGTTCATCGACGACACCAACGTGTACAGAGTGACAATCCACAAGACATTCGAGGGAAATCTCACGACGAAACCTGTGAATGGCGTCATTTTTATCTTCAATCCTAGGACAGGCAAGCACCCATTTGCTATTGGCCTTTGGGGTTTAGCTAGGGTCTGGAGGTGTGAGGGAACGCTTCTGCTGAATTCCATTCTCCCTGTTTCTTCCATTATCACTTCATTGCTTTCTTTCCACTTGTCCCCGCTTTTGTGCTTTTCGCTGCGTCGATCATTGACCAAGCTGTATATATGTTGACCAGATTCAATACTGCCAATGTTCGTGTGTGGCGTACAGAGCGGTGCTCTGCTGACGCGGCGCTGGATGCATAGCTGCATCGTGCTGCCTTGCCTGGCCGTTCCTCCGAGGCTTTCCGTCGATCCCTGCCTTTTCTGCTGCGCTGTTATGGTGTCTTTGCGAACAGGCCAGTTGTTCTTGAAGATTATTCACACGTCCGTGTGGGCAGGTCAGAAGCGTCTGACGCAGCTGGCTCGTTGGAAGACAGCAGAGGAGGTTGCGGCGTTGATTCGTTCTCTGCCTGTTGAGGAGCAGCCCAAACAAATTATTGCCACTCGAAAAGGCATGCTGGATCCTCTTGAGGTGCATTTGCTGGATTTCCCCAATATTGTAATCAAGGGCAGCGAGTTGAACCTTCCGTTCCAGGCCTTGATGAAAATCGAAAAATTCGGGGATATGATTCTGCGAGCTACGCAACCGGAAATGGTATTGTTCAACCTCTTTGACGATTGGCTCAAGTCCATCTCTGCATACACCGCGTTCTCTAGGATGTTGCTCTTGCTTAGAGCCCTGCAGGTGAGCACCGAGAGAACGAAGATTATCCTCAAACCCAACAAGGCCACAATTACCCAACCTCACCACATCTGGCCCACTCTGACGGACGAGGAGTGGATCCACGTGGAAGTTACGCTCAAGGATCTCATTCTGGCGGACTACGCGAAGAAAAACAATGTGAACGTTGCATCGCTGACGCAGTCCGAAATCAGAGATATTATCTTGGGTATGGAAATCACGCCGCCGTCCATTCAGAGGCAGCAGATTGCCGAAATCGAGACGCAGGCCAGGGAGCAGCAGCAGGTAACGGCCACCACAACAAGAAGTGTCAACATTCATGGCGAAGAGATGATTGTTGCTACCCAGTCGCCGCACGAGCAGCAAGTCTTCGCGTCAAAGACTGACTGGCGAGTGAGGGCCATTTCGGCCGCCTCGCTGCACCTGAGAACACAACACATATACGTCAACAGCGAAGACATCTCTGACGCAGGCTGCACGTACATCATGCCGAAGAATCTCCTCAAGAAGTTCATTTGCATCGCAGACCTCAGGACACAGGTGGCGGCTTACCTCTACGGATGCTCGCCCCCTGACAACAACCAAGTGAAGGAGATCAAGTGTCTGGTCTTGCCGCCTCAGGTTGGCAGCCATCAGGGCGTCTCCCTCCCCTCGCAGTTGCCGTCTCATCCCTACATCGCAGATCTGGAGCCGCTCGGATGGATCCACACGCAGCCGAACGAGAATCCTCAGTTGCTGCCTCAAGATGCGACAATGCATGCAAAGATTCTAAACGAAAACAAGACATGGGACGCGAGCACCGCAGTCGTTATTACCTGCGCCTTCACCCCTGGCAGTTGCTCCCTTACTGCCTATAGACTTACTCCCCAGGGATACCAGTGGGGGAAAGCGAACAAGGTAAGACATCATATGGAGAACCATCGAGCCACCGTCTCTGATCCCTTTTCGCTGTATCTGCAGAGGTGCGATGTCGATGCGCACATCCGAAGAATTATAGAGGTAACCAGTCTTCCGCAGTATTGTGGTTGTTTTTGCGTTGCTTCTCCGTCATCTGTTGTTCTGCAGGATGCAGGTGCAAATCCAGCGGGATACTTGCCTGGCCACGCGGAGCGAGTGCAAATGCTGTTGTCTGATGTCTTTTTGGGATTCTTTTTGGTGCCAGCGGAAGGTGGCGGCTTGTGGAACTACAACTTCATGGGAGTGAAGCATTCCCCCGCCATGAAGTACAATCTGCTGTTGGACACCCCCAAGGAGTATTACCACGAGGCGCATCGGTACGAATGAGCTGGCGCTAGTAGTTTTTTCGTTCCCCTTGTTTTGGTATCCGTTGTTGTTTTATCCTTCGCCCCACGCTCCGCCTGTGCATCTGCTACCATCATGTTTTTATTATGTTGTGCCTTTTGCGCCGAGCGTTCACTCTGCGACGCGCGCTCTCGTTGTCAACTTTTGGTTGTTGGTGTAGGGTGTTTGGCTGTGTGTGTCTGTACGGCCCTCTTGTTTTTATAGTAGACGTCGCTCCTAAGATGCGTCTCGCTGTTTGACACATAGTCTCCCCGTCTAACTCTACTCTGTGCTCACGCATATCACGACTATTTGTGTGGGGGTTTGCACCTGCTTTCACAGGCCTGCACACTTCTTGCAGTTCACGCAGTTGGATCAACAAGAAGCAGAAGCAGGGGAAAGGGAGGATCTGTTTGCCTAGTACAGTCAAAGCCCCCTAGACTTGGTCCTACTGAGCCGTTCACATGTAGCGACGCGCACCTGGATGTTCATTTGCACGTGCCCTTCGTTCAAATTCGCCGATTGGCCACTTGCGGCCGAACGGGCCGCAGTGCAAACCTTCGGTTGGTGAAGCTGTTGCAGCTTACCAGGCAACCAATTGGGCGCCTCACCGATCAGGTTTTACTGAGCTCGGCTTCGCCGTGCGCAGAGCAACCACCGCGACTCGTGCTGCGTCGCTCATTCGTCCACCGCTTATGTGGGAATACGAAACTCTAGCACGGTTTGCCGCTGGGGCAGAGTAGGAACCTGCCGAATGTAGCTAGCTACCTAGGTAGGGGGGCTAGGGGACTTGAGGGAAGGGATCGTGGAGCTACTTAGATTCGTAACCACCCAGGGGACGCGCCACTGCTGCACCCCTGGGAAACGTCTCGACTGTCGTTACACTCGGGGCACGGCCACCAGTCAATGCGCCCGCGTCGCTATGCCCAGACAACAGACCGTCCGCTAAAACTGCTCGATAGTGAGGCCAGGCAGCCTGACAGACCTCCCCTAGCACTAGCTCTGACGCCTGTCGCTACATAGCTAGCTGGACGATCCCTCCCAACCATCACAACCAAGGACACTAGCCATTGCTTGCTCGACTCAGGACTCAGGACTTGGAAAATTTGTCACCCGATCATGTCAAGTTGCCCCAAAAGGCCACCAAATCTCCAGCTATCCACCAACGCCCTGGAGTCGGAGCTCTGATGGAAAGCTGCCGCTGACAGAGCAAGGAATATTTGTGGCACAAGTGTAATGAGTCAATCACCGAGTCGCGGCACTGGTACAGATGCGTTCATCGGTTCCTAGCTGATCGATAGGTGTACACCATCACCTTTTACTGTGGTATCTCACCAAAGTTCCCCCCGGGAAGCTCTTTTTGTTTCTGATCAGGTTCCAGCACTTCAGCCTGCCGAGGTTTCAAGTAATAGCCGCCACCAAGTGCAAGTGCGAGGGCCAGGAGAACACCGACACCCGCCATGAGGAGCTTCTTATTCTGCAGTGGGGACCTCTTGCGCTGTTCGGGAGCCTGAGGAATCGGGTCTATCTGTTCTTCCTCCACGACCAGCTCCTCCTGGAGTTCAGCGGGGAGAGCCATTTTGAGGGGGAGAATAAGAAGCTAGGAAAACGCGAGGTAAACGAAAACACAAAACAAGCAATTGATGGGGAAAAGGAAAATAACTGGAGTGACACTGTATAGGGCGCGGGTATGCTCCTCCAGCTTCAGCAGCAGCCGAGGGCGAGGAGACGAGAGAGCGGGGAGGAGGATGTAGGCCGGAGCTGCCCACGGCTATTGCGAAGTGCCAACAAGGGTGTGTTCCGTACCTATTTCTTCGTGATACTGTTTCCGTTCAGATTATTCGAAACGCTTAGACACAGCCATTTTTAATGCTAATTCAGGATATGCCCGGGAAATATCTTGCCCCACAATGCACTCACCGATTTGCGGGGTGTGAACCATTGCGCCAACCGGACGTTCGATCCTTCTCGCTCACTTCACTTTTTATTGGCATTCGGCGAAAAAGCCTGCCCGTGAGGATTAAAGCAGTGCTTTTATGCGTAAAGCAAGATGTCGAAAAATATATGGGCCCTCCATGGTGCAAACACACGTCAATTACGTTACCAGTGGCGGCAGCTGGTGGAATACGCACCGATTGAGGATCTGAAATAACAATCCTTTTGCCTTCTGAGGAAGGTATTTAGCTAAATATGTTGTATTTCCATACCTCTTTCGCTACGCTTGAGGTTTCTGGCATCGAACACATATACCGGCTCTGCCATTCAACCCTATTAAGCTCAGGGAAGGGGGATCGGGTCAACATTGGGAGTCAAGGCAAATGACCGCGTCTCTACAAGGACTCCCACTAGACTAGCGCTAAAAACAAATGATCTCTCATCTTACTATGCTTTATTCCATGCAGCTGGCTGCTGGGCCCGTATTTGTTTCTCTGTGAGCCGCAATCCACTATTGAAGCTCCAGGCGTGCAGTGTGTGTCTGTCTGCAGGCATTTAACCAGGACTTGCTGCGGAATAGACTTTGTTTTCATATCGAGCTCAATCCATTCATAAAAGTGTGTGTGCATTTCATTTCAGTATTTGGAAATATCAACTTGTAAAGCTCTCCTCGTTCGTGCTTCTTGTGAAATTCGTTGAGACATGTTGGTGCTGGGGCGTCCGTTGGCCTCTGTGGTCACTGTACCCCTTTCGTTCTTTCCTCGTTGTCTGTCTTCTTCAGTTTCATGCTTATAGTCTAGGAGGCCCGATTAGAGAGTGCATAGCATCAGGTAGAGAGAAGATGAGACCTGGGGCAAGCAGGTGGTGGCGCCCGTGCACGAGGAGGCAATCAGTGGATTGGTGAATTAAGCAGGCATTTATTTCCTTCAAGTTCCACAAAGAGAGTACTTAAATTCAATCCTTATGATTATAAAAATAAGCTCAAGCCTGTATTCCTCGTGCTGCAGTCGGCAAGGAAGCTGATGAATGGACCGTCGAACTCGACCCACAGCCGCAAAGGCGAGTAGCTCATTCTAACAGAGCACCCATGGCTCATGAGGCCCATGTGACATAGGTAATATTAGATACTGGATCCTTTTTCGTGTATTTCCGATACGATGAACGGTGAAAACAGGAGCCGTAAAGGCAGAGCGGAGATTGGGCAAAGAAGGCACAGGGAAGTGCAGATGCCAATTCATCATCTAGGTACTCCATCTCCCGTATTAATAATACTCGCATGAGCACGGGGGTTAGGCAAAATTCCAGTAATCAGCATGTCTCCCACAAAATGATGCCTCTATTTCCTAACGGATGCACAGCTAGCCAGGGGGCTGCAGTTTTCTTTGTAACGCTGCTACTAGGTGCCCTATGAAGGAATTGCCATCCTTATGGTTATTAAGTATCAGGAAAAATAGCCAGCTCAGGTTGAGCCAGTACACTGCGGCTCAAGCTATAGCCAGGCAGAAGGAGGCTTGTGCGCCTTGTTTATCCCGCAGTGCCTTGGCGTGGAGGCTTTATTGAACATATGCATATCCGTTTATTCATCTATACAAACTCTAACAGCATGATGAGTGCAACTGCTTGTAAGTACTTCTCGAAGGCAGTAGTGTCTACTATCAGGGGTGTTCACCCCCAAACTATCCCCCATATTACATCCTATGTGAAGCCTCTGCTTGGAGTCTCTCAGCTAAGAGTTGTACACTGCGAGGGTTAGACAAGCTTGCTCCATATAAGAAGACTGGGGTAATGGCACAGACTAGGAATTGAGTACGTGTGCTGTAGCTTACTCCTGCTCATTTTTCCGTTCGCACAATAATGGCACATTAACATTGCCGAGCCGGGAAATGTTCACCCGACAAGAATAAAACCCGCTCGGCAACTAATGAGGAAAAGCTAGGCGTTCATTAAAGGTAGACGAGAAAGCGGCTACAATTGGCAAGTCTGTCCAGTTACGCACTCGTGCGGGCTTTGAGACCCTGCAGTCGTTTGTGCTAGGGGGAGGATTTACTGTTGCGCTCTTGTATGGTAGGTCTGTTCTGGTTCCACCTTTCTGTCTTCGAGATACAACCTATTTGTTTTCCTGTCGAGTGCGCTGTTAGGCCATATGACCGCCGGTGTACAGTTTTGACCACTAGCAAGTGAAATATGCGTGACCAGCTAAGTGAATCTACTTCCCATTCTGGACCACGAAGCAGTCCGTTGAAATACTCGTTTGGTTGCCTTGTTCAAGGACTTTGCTAGGGCAATTAAAACGCAAACATATAAGCCACTTGTCATTTGAAAGCGCGTGTCTGCACTCTATTACACGGCGTCTTTTCGTTTACAAAAACACGGGAAGGTGTTTACGCGTGTGTGCCACAGGTGATCGGAAAGAATAAAAGTCAGTTCCCACTCTTTTAATACCGCTTTTGTGGCTCCGCGAGCTAGTGAGGCCGTTTTCGCTGCTGGTTATGGAATTGCTTCTCCGCGAACATATGACCTTATTTCTTCTGCTGGCAAGGGGGGTTGCTCAGGGGATTATTCATATCTGCTTGCCCATTGAAAGTTTCATTCAGGCCAACTACGTTTGGATTCAGTTCATGCAATTATTAAAATTGGCAATAGTTCGTGACTCGAGAAGAAGAAGCTTCTTGTAGGCTGTGTAAGGTGTGTGCGGAGAGTTCTCTGCACAATTTGCAACCGTTTCGAGGAACTTTGTAAGCATGGACGGGTTTCTCCAGTTTATGAAAAAAGTACAGTGCGAGGGAGAAGGACATGTTGGAGGGGCCACTGGAACAGATATCTCCTACTCGAGAGCTCTTGGGCGAGGGGCCTCTATGCACTTTGGGTATGTCGTTGGGCGGAGATCGTGAAGGTTAGGAATGCCAGCACTACTTGCTGGATTGTGTGGCGTCACGCCGCCATCCTCACCTTTCTACCTCTACATCTCTGTGCATTACTCTTTCACTGTACCCCTCTCTGGCCATTTTCTTTGTCTCAGTCTTTCGGCCGGTCTCACCTTCGCCCCTCTCGTTTCTTGTGGCTGACCCAATAGACGGTTGTTGCTACTGCACTTTTTTCCTAGAGTGCGTAGATAGCCAGCTCTGGAGTTAAATTCCCTGCATGGAGGCACTGGGGTATAAGGCTCAAGCGATCATGTTAAAAAAGGCGTATGTATGTGGGGCCAGCGCACGAAGGGCCTGAACAAATGGGTTTAATGAAGCTGATAACCGCTGTAACTTTATGTGAATGAGAGCACACCATGGCGATATGCATGCCTTAATTTTTGGAAGCGGTTTATGCTTACCGCTGCAGCTGGCACGGGACCCAGCCGCATGCTGTCGCCGCCAATCAACGAAGTGCCGACTCTACGCTCCAATCTATAAGTTTTGTGCCTCAATTTCGCCTTTTTCTCTAGTATTTATGCTGGAATTTATCTACACTTGTGCACAAGACGCGGCGAAGGCGGAGCTCTTCACTCTTTGCATTCGTCCGACCACTGGACCATCTGACATGAGATCTCCTACTACACGCATGGGTGCCAAGGTAAAGGGCTTACAATTTGGAGGCGGACTCCAACGAGAGCCGTAAACCACACACTCCAAACCCGAAAGCCTGGCTGCCAAAATGGCCTCTGAAGAAAGGACATTGATTGAGCAGACATCGAACCCACCCGCGCTCTCCGCTCGTAGCCATAAAACCCATGCACTTTCGTGGCTATGGAGTCGACAGCATCACACAACATCACACGAAGATGATGATGGAAGCATTCCCTCGTACGTCCTGTTGCCTTTGGCTTCGGAAGTGTCAAACGTTGCAGCACCAGCTGTGCAAGCCGAGGCAGCAAGAGAAGGCGGCGACACTGCATCCCAGCCTTGTGGAATATCCATGCTTGTTACACCCCCGACCACATTGCCCGCAGCAGTAGGATCCTCCACAGCGGAAGTAGAAACAGCGGCAGGGGACCGCGGGAGCTCGTGTTTATGCCTGTTGATGGTGTTTCTAATCTGCACTAGCTTACTTTTCTACGCAGACAGAGGCATCATTCCTGGTGCCTCAGAGGAGGTGGCGGTGCTGATTAGGAACGCCCTTGGCACGGATACCCCGAGTGTTTACGTTGGCTTGCTGCAGTCTGCCTTCGTGCTCTGCCTCTCTGTATCCGCGCCGCTCTGCTCACTTCTTCACGAAAAATGGCCTCCCTTCCTCCTTCTCTTCTACGGACTGGGACTGTGGATTGCTGCCGCAGCTGTTGCAGCTGCTGCGGGTGCAGCAGAAATGTTCGTGCTGCTCCTAGCAGCACGAGCGGTAGCAGGGGCCGCACAGGCCAGCTTTCTATCCATAGGGTTTCCCCTTGTCGCTGACACAGCAACTCCAGAGACACGCGGGAGGTGGCTTGCTGCTTACCTCGCTGCTGCCCCCGTGGGCTTCGCTGTTGGATCAGCAGCAGCAGCAGCAGCAGCAGCAAGCGTCGCCGGCTGGTACTCTTCATTCGTGTTTTTGGGACTTGGAGGCGTTGTTCTTTTGCCGCTCTGCGCTGTACTGCATCGCAGGCAGCAGCAGCAGCGGGAAAGGGTAGACGTATTAGGGCTGGAGTTAATAGGAACGACGACACCACTTCCAGAGAATGACGCCGAAAGAGAAGGCCTTCAGGAGGAGGCCCCGAGCCAGGAGGGGGCTTGTCGAATTGACAGCGATGGGCAAGGATTTCGAGATCAGATGCGAATTTTACTGTCTTCTATGCCTTTCGGGTGCCTGTGCTGCGCTTATGCAATATACGCAGCTGTGCTGCAGGGCGCAGGAACATTTCTCCCGTCGATTTCTCTGGGTTTATCATTCTTTTCTTCTGAATTAAGGGCAGCATCTATCATTGGCACCACTGCAGCCGGTGCAGGGTTCTGCGGTGCGTAAACACAGACCCCCAACCCCAAGCCTACACCCTTCTGGAAACACGGGCAAGAGGGGCCTCCGGCTGGCTGCTTGTGAAACGCTTGCACCAATCTCTCACCTCTCACCCGAAGATGCGCACGGTAGACCTCAACCTTAAACGCTTCGCTGCTCGTGTGGCGGTTCAGGGACTCTATTGGGCGGCTGGTTAGCCGAGGCACTGGAGAAAAGTGCGGTCTCCGATTCTCTTGTGTCTCTTTGTGAGGCCGCTCGGCGCGTACCAGAACCAGCAATAGCAGCGGGAATAACGGAAACGACAGGAGCGTCAACCTCTGTAGCGGCACCTGGCCACTTTCCAGCAGCCACGCAAAGTACAGCCCCAAGCTCCCTCAAAGATTCTATTACTTTAGCCACACACTTCGCGGTAGAGCAGCAAGAACACCAGCAGCACTATAAAGAGCAACCGGAAACGCCGCATGACCAACCACAAGGGAGATCGGTGGGCGTTGCTGGCAGCCAAAAAGTACTACTACTCGGTGAAAATGGCACTGACACCGCAGAAGGACGGCATTCAATCCCAGACATCTCAAATGAAGCAAGAGTAGAACCAGCTGCTAAAGATTGTACAAGCCTTGGGTCGCACGACGCGGACTTTGCATTCTATACGGAAGAGCACCGCAGGTAGATGGCGCTTTTTTTGGAAAAAATCTCCTGCTATCTCATGGTGTATCGCTGCCTAGTTCGATGGTGCCCCTCGTGGTGTGCTTGTTGCTGCTTCAGGCTGCGGTGGCTCTGTAAACTCTGTGGTGGTGCGGGTATCACCACAGCAGCAGCTCTTGTCTTTTTGGTCGCTGCTTGCTACTTCGTACGCAAGCTGTACACTCTATTTGCTTCGTCTCAGCAGGCGTTTCCGCTATAGAAGGCGGCACAACCGCTGTGCAGCAAGACACTTTGCTGCTGTACGTGCCATTGGAGTTCATGGACTAGGCCTGCGGCTTGTGGTTTGCATTCCACAGGAGCAATATCTGTGGTACCTGCTCTTGCAAACCCTAGGATTTCTGATTCTTCAGGCTTCCCAAGTAACCCCATTCCTGTGCCCCCTCTGCCTTTACCCTTAAACTCCGCCAGCAAACACCTGAAGGCATTCAACGTGCCCAACAGGGGTTTTGGACTTGGGGTTTGCGTATTCTCAGGTTTGTTTGTTCCTCGCCATTGTTCATTCCGTTCCTCCCCAAAGCCGCTATTTTGCGAACGCCATCTGCATATGCTGCATGCATGCATTTGGGTACGCTTTGCACGTTTGTAAGCCTTCTTTGGCAATGGCATACTGGGGAAAGCGTGCAGGGGCCCGTTCCTTACACTCCTGGCTGCCGGTAGGAACTTTTGTAGGGATTCAGTTTTGCGCTACGCAGGGATGTACCATCTCCGTTTTTCTTTGGTTGGCTGAAGGATATGCTTGCTCCAGCATGCTCCCAGCTGGACCCTGAAGTGCGCTTTGGGCCCTAACACCTAAGACTTGAGTCTGCATGGCAGCATCGGCACCGGATCTTGCAAGAAATATATTTCCGTTTCTTTGTTGCTCACTCTAAACTGTAATCGATGGATTGTAACCTCGCGGGAGCAGTTCACGCCTGTTGAGCAAAGTTCGAGGTTTGCTATCTTCAATTCTCAGGCACCACCTGAGGTCTCTGCGCTTTCGCTGTATGTACGCGTGCTGCTGCTGCTTCTGCTGCATGTACGCGTGCTGTTGTCACTTCAGGGAGAGGCCACTCTGGAATGCACGAAGGAAAGTGGTGGTCTGCGTCTCACGTTGTTGTGTATGTATGCTCCAACGGCTCTGATGGCTTTGTCCATTTTTGCCGCCAGAGCAAAGGGGGAAACACTGCTACAACGAAGGCAGCGGCCCTCTGATGGTGCTGCACACGCGCACTTAGTTTGAGTGCTCCCCGAGGCAGTCCGCGGAGTGAGACACGCATTCACGGCTACAAGTTTTAGCCCATCATGCTAGCCCTAATTGCAACAACCGGCAGGCATCCTGCTTGTGTAGCTGCGGCATGAAACAAGGATTGGCAGCCTTTCCATCATAGTATCCTAAAAGGGTTTGAAATCACGCCATGTATCCCCAAATCCTTGGCTTGTGGTGTTGTAGAGGAGAGCACCCCACGGCTACCGCAGCTGCACGAAGTGCTTCGCGCCTCACCGCCAAGTACCTCGTTGTTTTGATACTTAACGGTCCATGCGGCCACCGTCACACCTAAATCCTCGCCGCGCTAGCTGCTCCCTCGCCTGTTTCAGGTCCTGTACAGACACCGCCGGACAGACACGAAGCCACCTGGACCTCGCCAAGAAGCACCAAAGTGGGGTAGTGGTGTGGCTTCTCTGTTCAGGTTTTAAGTATTGTGGCCTAGGATTTACATTGACAAGCTGTTCGGCAGCTTCTGGCGCATCAGAAAGTCGCCAGACTCCCAAAGCAACGCTGCACACGCCCCAGCCCCCTACGGCGGCAATTTGAATGGCTGCAACCTGCACGCGCTCAAACAATTCTTCGACCCAAGCCCTATGCCCAGCGCACAAAGCCCAAAACTCCAGGCGCAGAAAAATAGGCAGGAAGTGAAAGGCAAGACAGGGACGAAACTTTCCTACACTCACGAAACCCGCAAACCCGTGTCTCGGCACCCCCATTCTAACCGCCTTACAGACAAGGCCTTCAGACAGAGATAGGCATTTCCCTGAGCAGCGGCACCAGCAGCTGTAATACAAGCAACAACGAAAAGACCCAGAAAAAGAAGGACTTCTGTGCGGCGAGACATCCTGCTGAGCGGTAAACTGTGCACCCTCGACCGCAGGCCCTTAGCAACGAAGCCGCTGAATGATCATATGCATGGCCCTTTGAAAGGAACGGAAATAGGATTAGTTGGACTATTCGAACCACAACGGATCTCGATCTAGCATTGCAGCACTAAACCCAAATCCTTGCCACTCGGTGCGGATGTGAGCAGAGGATAATAATCCGAAGAAAGATACGCGACGCCTGCTAAGTAGAGGCAATATATCAATGCTTTTGGGTGCCTTTAGAATTAGGAAGAACGGGTGTAGTTTGGGGGACTCAGGATGGGCGGGCCCCTTAGGCCCCCTGGCTGGGCAGTGCCACCAGTACTTGCAATGGCCACTGCAGCAGCGGATCCAAGAGCTTCCGTCAAGCAGAATCGGCGAATATCCCATGTGTCAATCCTATTTACTACGCACATTTGGTCCTATAACCGGGTCTTCATTCAATGAGTAGTGTGTGATCAGCTGGCTAGGCCAGCAACCCCACCAGCCCACCGTGTACTCCGTTACCCCGAACCCTCGATGCACAGATGTAAGATGCGAACTTGAAGGCACTACTTATGGAGCTCTTGAAGAGTCCGTCGGGTCGGAAAGGCATCAAGCGAAACACGTGTGGTGCGATACTGGCAACACGACTTGCAACTTGGGCATAGGATTGCAAGGATGAAGCGACGCCCACGCTCCCTTCTTATGCTGTCAGAACTCACACCGGATGCACTAGCAGCAGGCTCAGCAGCGGCGGTGGCAGCAGCAGCAGATGGTCATCCTTCGTGCTCCCTCTCCTGTGCCGCTCTGCCTAAGCAGCAGTGCTGTGATCTGTTGCTGCTAAAGCAGCTGCTACTGCAGTCAGACGAGGAGGCGGACAAGGTGGGGCAGAACCAGCATAAAGAGCTCCGGCACCACAAAGACCAGCTGCATCAGGTGCATTCGCCGCAGCTGTACAACAGGCAGCAGCAAGTGCCCCCGTACAGCTCGCAAGTGGTCGCAGACAGGCAGCTCATTCACCAGAATCAGCGGCATCAACAGGAGCAGCAACAGATTGTTAATCGTCGAGTTTCAGCGCGGCAACAGCATGCAGACGAAGAAAAGCAACGAGCCCACGTACGCCTTGTTTGCAAAGCACCACATCTTAAGAACCATTGCCAGTGCCTCCTATCATCCCGACTGCCGTTGCTTGTACCTGTTCTGCAGCAATTACGCCTGGATCAGGAGCAGCGCGAGAAACAGAGGTTCATGCTACAGCGGCACCAGCAAGAGCAGGAATGGCTGCAGCAGCAGCATCAACTGCAGATAGAGCGGCAAATTCATCTATTACAGCAGCTACAGCTGGACACTGAATTAGAGCGACAGATTCAGGAGGTACGAATACTCGATGTGCCTTGAGCCGGCTAGTCTTTAAAATTCTTCACGGAGCCTAATTGTGAGGAACATGACGAAGTTCAGCCCCAGCCAAGCCACAGAGTGTTTGCGGTCTGTATATCTTGGTGTTGCTTGTCTGCTGTAGGCGGAGCGTCAGCGATTCTTACGGCGCCAGCAGCATCAACAGCAGCGACAGCTGAGAGCAGCAGCAGCAGCAGCCGCACTGGCAGAGAAGAAGAAGAAGCAGCAGCAAGAGCGTTTGCGGCCCCTGCTGCGGCGACTCAGAACAAAGCAGGCAGAGGAAGAGCGAGCAAAGGTGAGCATTGGCGTAGGATGTTCGTTAGCACGGAGATATCAGGAGGATGTTACCGATTGCATGCGATTTACTGCAAAATACACTGTGCCTCTCATACTGTCGCCGTTCTTAATTACTCACTGCCCTGCTGCAGCGGATGCGCGAGGCCGCATCGGCAGCAGAAGCAAGAAAGGTCCAAGCGGGAGCAGCGTCGGCGACGGCAGCCGCATGCACAACAATTTCAACCAAAAGAGGCATCAGCGGAGTAACTCTGAGGCGACAGTTGCAGCGCCAACACGGTGACAGCTGGAGCAGCTACGCACATCTGGGGGACCTGTAAGTCCACACACAGCCATTCTCCCTCTATGTCAGGAACGGCTTTGCGACTCTACCATTAAAGCTTGCCGCACTCGCTGCACAGCTTTTCGCTCAAAAATACCCCCGGAACTCCATAGTCTCCTCCCCCCCCCGCCCCCCCCCTGCGTGGGCATGTACGTTTCCTTGCACCTGCAGCTCTCAAAGCGATGCACTCAGTGGCATGCAGAACGAAGCAGCAGCACGGACTCTGGAGGCACCACCAGGAGCAACAAACACACTCCCAGCAGCGACAAAAACTTCAGCGACCTCACCGGCATCGGCAACAGCAGCCGCTACTGAAGGTATCATCGAAAGCCAATCAAGCGCAGTGTCCCCCATTCCACGACGGTCTCCGCAGAACCACACTCAACAGGTGCAACAGGCTGACTCACATCAGCAGCAGCAGGACGGCAACCACGAACAGGAGCGTGACAGTGAACAGTCAGGGTCGGAGGATGACTGGGAGTTGCAACAGCTGCAGCGGCAACACAGGCTGCTGCTTCAGCGACTCGCACTACTGCAGCAGCAGAAGACACTTTTGGCTGCACGCGCTTCAACAAATTGGATTCAAGGCGGAAGCAACATTCCAGCAGCAAATGCAGTTGGTGATGCTCCACCAGCTGCCCACGCTCCATTAGCTGAGGCTGCTGATATGCGTACTCCTGCTACAGATGCTGTGAATTCTTCCTTAGCTGATCACACAGAAGCCGCTTTTCCATCTGAAGTGCTCTCTAGTGGTGCTGTTGCTGCTGTAGAATCCAAAACGAGCGCCGAGCCAGCTAGAAATCCATCTACGGTAGATGGGACCACTACGGCCATTACAGCAGATGCGGCCGCTGCAGCAGGTGAAGATGTTGATAAAAAGTCACTTGCGAGCTGCTTGCGTGGGTCCCCTGATGACAAATGGCAACAGCTGCGGCTGCACGCCAGGGTCATGCACACTTGCAAGAAAACCACTGCTGTACGATTTGCGAGCAACAGCAGCAGGAATAGTGCCGACTGGCGCATCCCCAGCGCTCACAGTGTGAGTGCCAGCACCACCAGCAGCCGGCCAGCCACAACACCGGCTGTCGCTGGTGTTGCAAAATCAGTAGAAGTTGTTAATACTGTCGCGCCCTCACCGCAACGACAGCAACAAGTGCAGCAACAAGGCAGAGAAAAATCTCGTCTGGTGAAGGCACAGGGGGGCCACCAGGAAAAGGGCACTGTTCACCAGCAGTGCCTGCAGAAGCCGGGATATTCCGGGAGACCGTTAAAAGGGAAGCAGAATCAGGCGATGCAGCAGCAGCATGCAAATAATGTATGTGCTGCTGCTGACGCGTTGATCGAGGAATTCGTCGCTAGCGCGTAGAGGCCAGTATCATACAGCTGGCATGTACCATTACTAAACGAACTTGAACAGGAACAGCAGTAGCAGCAACCGCCGCTGTTGCTGCTACTGCTGCACCACAGCAATCCCCCTGCCGATATTTCTGTGTATCTGCGCGATTGGATCTATTTCGCTGCACGGACGTATAGACGACTATCACTTATGCCGCTGTGGCAGTTGGCTGTTGCTGTAGTTCAACTTACAGGAGAGGGAAAGCCCGAGTCCATCTTGCAGCAAGATGTATCAGGAGTATGCCTACCAAATTCAAAAGTGACTGCAGATCTTCGAAGTCAACAACTGATTGAATAAGGCAGTAGGCCGCTCCTGTAATGATATTCCCCTCTAGTATATATGCCTCTGCGGGACCGTGGTTCCCAGTAGTGGGACCACGCAGCAACGATGTTCCAACGGGTGCGGGAGTGCGCATTCCTCATTCCAGCAGTGTTCCTCATTCAGGCAGCTAATCACTAGGTGATTCTGTTTTACTGTAGCAGGCAGTGCAAAAACAGTACCTGAGCCAATAGAGTCCTGCTGCCTTAACCAGGCAGCTTCGCAGTTCTAACTGGGCGAAATCCTCCGATGTATCGGGCTTCACGGCAGTGTCTTTTGGGGGCTTAGTGAAGCCCTGTACTATGCAGTGTTGAGCAGGTCACGTCAGGCCAAAAAAGATAGAACACATTGGAGAATGCACCCGCTAGCTCCATAGAACTGAGCGCCAATCGCTATAGGAGTAGTGGAGAGTGGTTCACAGTCGCTCCTATCTGGGTCGGTGGCGCTGGGAGTGGCCGTGCTTTGGACAGACATGTTTCTCAGTGTATGAGTAACCTAAGGTCGTGCACAAGCTCTCTTGAGGAACCTTTTGATCCGTATAAGCCTTTGAGCAAGTTTAAAAAACACTTCATCCACTATTTATTTTGAAATGAATATTGGTCGTGTATTCCAGCTGGTCTTATTTGTTGCCTGTCGAGCGAAACTGGCCTCATATAGGAACAGTGTTCTCCTGAACTAAGTACCTCTATGCGACACGAATGTGCATGAATGGTCAGACTACTCAAAGCGGATGTAGCCACTTGAATACCCGCTGGATTTTTCCTCTTCAGCCCGAGGCTCTGCGGGCTGATGGGAAGGTAGGTTGGTAGCTTTCATACAAAACCAAAAAATATTGGGCTTTGACTGTATTTGTGAGGCTTTCCTTAAGGTCCCCGCAAAAAGGCAATAATTTCCACACTCAAATAAACCCTGACTAAAGATTGTTAAGTGGTTCTCAAAAATGTTTCGTCTTCCCGTGCCCGCGCCCCTGAGCTCCCGGCATGAGGGGAGAAGGAAGGCTAGAGTTGGTTTCGCTGCACTAAGCAACGCAAGTATTTACAGCTCTTTGCACATAACACCCACTGTATATGCTTACAACGTTGCGTCTTTTTGTATCGAGCTAAAAGTACTCTGGACTAAAGAGGATTTACGTGCAGCCAAACCGAGTGGTCAACTCTTTTCTAACTCTTCAGTCAAGGCAAATTATTGTAGAAAAAGTGTGTAATCATAGCTTAGCTGACTACGCTATTCTCCACATTTCAACACAGACTCCCTAGTGTTCCGTACCTGTCCATCTACGAGAGCGGAAAAGCCCCTTCACCATCGCCGCTCCTCAGGCATGCAAAAAAAAAGCGAAAGTAGTGCTAGTGAAAAAGGTGAAGGGGGCATCAGACAGTAAAGAGAAATAAAGAGGGGAAAAGGGGTTGCTAGCCAACAAAGAACAAGGCACCAACCCAACACTTTTGTGATAGCGCGATGGGTTGCTGCCGGGGAAGCACTGCCATGTGTGAGTCTCCTGCTACGCGAGAGCAAAACAACGGAGTAAAGGGGATTCCAAACTCACAATAGTCTGGCAACGACTCCGCAAGCCATGGGGCGATTCCTGCATGCCAATACAGAACGTGGAATAGTCCGTTTCTAAGGCCCACAGGAGCCAGAAACAAGAATGTCGAAACAAATGCTTACTTTCATCTTTGGTGCTTGGAAGGTTTCCGGTTATGTGTGCTGTCTTTTTCAAATGACAAGATTTATGCAGGTGGACTCTCAACTATGTTTAGGCTCAAAACATGCAGTAGGCTGAGCCAAACATGAACCCTGTCTGCTACATTATTTATTTTTAACAAAGAACTAGTAAGGAATCGGCATCTGCTTTGTGTGCTTATATTTTCAATTTCTTGTACATTAGTGCTAATTCCACACACGAAGTCGCGATGCTGCAAGCGTCTAGGTGCTGTGTGCAACTAGCTGTGAATAACCGGAGTGCCTACAGGTTGGCGCTATGGGCGCTCAATATTTGCATCTGCTCTACGTCGGGATCACGAAGGGAGCCTTGCAGCGGAGGACGGGAGTTCTCCTGAGAAACGCTCAATAATGTTTAATGAAGTTTGTAATGCTTCTGGAGCTAGGTGTCTACGGCGACCTTAAATGGAACGTAACGGTCGGGGTGCGTGGAGGGCGTACAATGCGCACGTTGGCATTCCTTCCTCAGTATGTCTAGAATTCTGAAGGGTGTAGGTGTAAGAAAAAATCGTTTTGAGAGATTCTCGATAACTTTCTATCAAGTTTGCATTGAGCTTGGAGCCAAGTGCCATCTTCCTTCAAAGCCCCTCGACGGAATGTAACAGCTTGACTCTCTCAGGGTCAACGGGCAGACAGTTCGTTTTTTTGCGTGCAAAATCACAGTCTTTATATATAGCATTCAATGCGATTTCCAGGTTGCATGTTTTCATATGAAAACTAGACGGAAAACTAGAGATCGCCTGCTGAGGTGAACGAAGCAGCGCTTTTACGCTACACCATCTGGTTTCAGCCGTATCGCTGGTGCCTCCAAGCAATACACAAACGATCTAATACGTAGGATTAATTAAATTTATCGACCATCACCTTCTTCCCGGGTTATTTAGGAGTTTTGAGGCAGCCGCTGGACACGATTGTTAACGAAACAGTTTACATCCCAAGTGCGGGGTGGAAGCTTACGGTTTAGGGCTTGAGACACAGAGACCAGCACCTACAGCCTGTGGCGTAATACTATCTGACTTAGCTCCGGAAAATTGAAAGCAGTAAGATGGGGACTCGTAAAGCCTTCAACACCTGGCTTCCGGAAAACCAGCACTGCATGCAGCACCCCCTTGGTGACGCTGCCTGCCACCTAAACCCTTTTCCTTAGGGCCTAATCTTATTCCGTAAATCCAAAGTCGCCTCTAATTTACTTTTCCTTTTGCGGCTAACAGTTGTCAGAAGCGCCGCCTCTCTCGTGCTTATCGAATCTGTGCTGCCACTGAGGCCCCCCAGCGGCCCCTTTTTGCTCCCGGTTTAGCAGCTGCTGCGCTGTTGCAACCTGGTTTCGGCATTTACTGTTTTCCGCCTTAGGGGCTGAAACAGCCGTCGTGCAGCCTGGCCCAAAGCGTTCTACTGTACGCCAGAACTTTTCGATTGCAAGCCTTGAACCTTGCCGGCAATGGCTGAACGACACAGCGAGTCGGTGAAAGAGAAGCTTTCTCTTAGCCTTGACGAGATCATCGCTTTGAACAACAAGCAGCAGAAGCAGCAGCAGCAGAAGCAGCAGCAGCAGCACCAGGATAGTTCTCAGCAGGGGGGAGGGGGCCCTTTGAGGCGGCGAAGAAACAATCCTCCTGTTGCTTCTCCATATGCACGCCGGGTGCCCATACATCCATATCCCCACAATGGAGGTACGATATATACGTGTAGCAGCAGGAGCAGGATGAATAACCTTAACTGAAGCACCAGTGCTCAGTCGCACTGCATTTGTGTGTGTTTTCCCCTCGCAGTACCGGCGGTGGGATACTCAGTAAAGGTTTTGGGCCTTCCAACTGGTGAGATTTCCAGCTTTCGATGCTGTGCCTCCCAAAGGTGCAAAGGCCTATTCTCTTTTTGACGTGTTAGCAGATGGTTAGAGCATATCGTCTATCAGTGGTCGTTTGTCTTGCAGGCTTACCGTGGCCCCGACTTGAAGGAATGCTGCGCCGGTCCTTTGGATATTGTGGCACGATTCTTGCCGTTGTGCCCCGAAAAGATGGAGAAGCGTAAGGGTTCAATGTCGATGGTTCATGGCACTTGCCATTGCGGATTTCAGTGTGTTTCATTCAATGTGGCACCAGCTTGCGGCCACCGTAAAGGAGCTGCCGTCATGTAGCTTGGCTTTGTAAGATCAGAATATATGTGTTCGATATGCGTTCAGTTGGATTCAATTCGCTGACGTGGCAGCTTGCAGGACAGCGCTCGCGGAAATGCAGAATGCCAAGGTTGGGGGCCACGCCGTCAGCGTAGAGAGAGTGAGGCTTCTTTCGTCATTCCGCCAGTTGCTTCGTGCAGAGATGGCCAAATCACCCCCTACTTATAGTCCCTATCGCCTGCGGAACTGCTGTTATCTGTCTTAGCACTGGAAAACTGCTCCATGTACTCAACTAGCTTATGTGCCCCCTGGCTCGAATGCAGTATGCCCACCTCGGTCTCCTCTGGAGGCTTTCCAGTAATCACAACGTATTTTGATATGCTATGCTCGTATTCGTTTCATAGGGCAACCGCATCCCCACCAGTGCTCCTACTGTTGGAGGAGGCATGTGGGGGTCCCCTACACCAATGTGGACAGCCTCTGGGCCGTATGCTTTCTCGTCTAATACTGTGAATACATTGGCGGGATCATTCGCACCACCATTCAGCCGGCAGATACCGCTTCCAGTGGCTTCGGGCCCCACTGTCAGTCTATCCTCCCCCCCCAAAACTATGAACACCGCAAACCCACGTCATCTTAGGAGAAATGCTGCAATGTTCGACTGTTGCTGTACGTGCGTTTCCATGCCATCTTTTTGGGAACTTGCATGTCCTCGTGCGTGAGTACGCTGGTGCTTTTTGATTCAGGGATCTACGGTGATTGTCTCAAATGTACCATTGGACCTGACAACGGAGGAAATCAGCGACGCTTTTTCGTGCGTTGGTGGTGTGGCTGGCTGTGATTTACTCCTCAATAGCTCGGGTGTGCATACAGGGCGCGTGGCAGTTTCTTTCAGCAGAAGGTCTGAGGCCATGGAAGCGGTCAGAAGGTTCGATGGTGGAGACCTCAACGGACAAGTCATTAGGGTGTTCCTTGAATGACGGTCCCCTGGGGCACGGCTTTCATGTCTTCCCAGCTGCAAGGTGCCCCTAGGGGCAGTTTAAAGGCTTCCACATCCAATTGGAGTTGCCAGACCCTAGGATCATCAACATTAACGGGGAAAGGTGCCTATCGGCCAGCACAGGGACGACACCAACTAAACGAAGGCCATTATCCTCATCTCTTTGTTTACCTCTGCAGCATGTGCAGTGGAGACGTTTGTTTTTTCGCCTTCCTGCTTGGTCGCATCGATATAAAAGCGCTTCGTTGTTGCGGGTTTTGTGGGTCACTATAACAGCTGCGCCTTTGCATCTGGACACCTCCCCAAGCTGCAATGCAGCGTGGAATTCCATGGGTTTGCATGGATGGGGTCTTCATTTGTGGCTCAACTTCTTGGGATAATCGCGTCTAGAAATGTGTAGAAGTTTCTGTGCACCGACACAGGCGGCTACCGAACGGGAAGAGACTTTTGCCAAAGCTGCTGCGGCTGTCTCTGTTACATCTGAAAGTTTTTCTCTGTTGCATCTTCTTTCAGTGCCTCATTCTATCTCGCAAATGTCTCTTACATCGCTGGCATGCAGAGATTCTCGACCACTGCTGTACATGGCAGCGTATCAATCTTCTCTGTCTTCGCCATCTTGACGTATCCTCGTGTCTGGAGCCCAGCTTTGATAGACCCTTACTCCGCCGGCATCACTTTATTATGCGGCAGCTCATTGTATAGTAGCAGAATCCCATGGTGTGGGGATCTAAGAATTCTTCGTAGAGGTGGTATTTCAGATTTGACTGGGGAATAAATGCTTCAGTAGTTAAGCCAGTTTCAATCAAGATCCAAACGATGAAGAGGATACAGCAGGAAACTGATACTTTTATGCTGTTGGTATCGATGCCGATGATCCGACAAACGGACTTGAGTCGTTACATATTTGTTGTAGACGCTGGCCCCAGGAAAGCGCTAGTGACCCGGTGCACACAAGCTCATGTATACACCGCTGGATTCAGCAGAAGTGCCTCTTTCATACAAGAGTGTGTCGAATCTGAATATTCCATGTTGTTGAACCTCCTGTTTGGCTCTTGCCCTCCCTTACTTGCTGAGGATCCAGCAAAATTCATTTACCTGCATTCTTTGATTCACCTTCCGCCCAGGTGTCGGCACTGCTGTGCACTCATCCTAGTGAGCAATTGCCTGCTCCATAGGCAATTGTAGTTTTTCCATGGTGCTCTGAAAGTAGCGCTATGTCTTACGCAATCCCATCTGGCGTGTGGGACTCTTTAGATGCCTCAGGCATGGGTGTCTCAGCTAAGAGGTACCGCCCTGCGCTTTAAGCATCGTCTGCACGACTTTGCTGTTCGTTGCGTGTAAGCTTCTGAGCTTACCGAGTTTCTTCAATTATTCTCATTTTGTGCTGCTTTAAACACAACTATCATAATTGAGCCAGTATTCTCTTTTACATGTTGCCCTGCTTGCTGTACACGTGGTGGTTGCTGTGCTGCTGGTACTTCCTTCATGCAATTTTTGCCCTCCTAATCGAACACTGAACTACAGTAAGCAACCTTTACGTGTTCTTCGATGAACAAGCTGCGGCTCCCTAAGGTGTGCCTATTCGTGTGCATGGGCATAAAGCACGCGAGGAAAGCATCGTGAAAAGTTTTTTGATGTCTGTCCTCATATGCCCTGTACATCATGTACAACCTCATCAACTCCCTTTCGATCCTTTCCTTACCTAATAAGTTAGCTTTCTGGCATAAGCAGCTCACGGAGACCACCGGAGCGCTCAATATTTACACTATGAAGAAGGCATCCAAGCTACAGCCAGGATCCTCCCTCGCAAATTAAATTGCGGGAGCTTCCCACATTAAGCAAGGTAGAAGATGGATGTATTTTAAAAGGTAAGAAAAATGAAAGGAGTGCAACTAATGGCACCTTTAAAGTAGCCCGCGAAGTCCCAATGAGTTAAGCCGTGCACCTGTACACAAATAATCTCACAGTAGTAGGCTAGGCCAGCATTGCAAAAGATTAATTATAATATCACGTCATTCTCTTAAAGACGCAAGCTACTCTGAGGGCAATATTTATTACTCTAAGCTTTTGAGGCCACCTTGTAGCACTAAGACGGCAAGATCGTAGTCCTATACAAGGCGCTATTCTCAATTTTGTTCAGCTGGTGTTGACTTATCTGTAAATGCCCATTCAATCCTAATAACTAGCCAAGCTGGCCTGGAGATTTAAATTCGATGGACGACTGCCTCGCCAGATCCGTTATAGCATTCAACGGTTACTCCAGATTTATTTCCATTCAAACACATTTGAGGCTCACTCTCGGTTGATTCTTGTGTGATAATTCCTCAACCGCTTGGGCTGAGGAACTGCTGACCCTTTACACAGTCACTTACGCATTAGCGCAGTAGTCTTCCGATTCAGCTGAGCAACCCTCTCAGTGAAATCGTTAATTGGCGACTGGAAGCTAGAACTTTACTTCCCAGAGAAATCTTTGAATTACTTCTAGCTTACCAGGAGCTGCCTAGCTACACGTTAAGGATCATAGCTATTCAACGACGTGTGAACATGAGTATGCAATAAATGCAGGGAACTACGCATGCAACAGCGGCAGAGTAGGAAGGAAGACACTTCCATGGCCTGGCAATGTCTTCCTTCCTAGGTGCCACTTCAAGGAAAAAACTGGAGCCTTTAATTAGCCAAACATGGGGAAGAGCGAGACCTCTTCGGGTTCCATCCCATTTACGGGCTTGAGGCTTCAGAATCTTGTGAGAAAACTCAACTTAAAGAATGCGAGCCAGCGGCACTCTCAATGAAAATCTACTGGTCTAAAATGGCTCCGAATTGTCTCCTTCATACTAGAAAGTATCTGACATCAGGGAGTTCATTGAAAACGAGGGGTGTTAGTGGTCTCCATGAAACGCTCTGGCTGGCGCTGGTCTTCCCCTAAGTGACAAAAGTAAGGCTTCTTACACTATTGCTGTACCATTAAGAGAAGCCTTGGCTTCTCTTCTGAAAAGGCTGATCCGAATAGGCTTAGCTGCTCGGGGTCATGGCGGACCCCCGCAGCACATGCTGGATGGGGATGGTCTGCTGCAGCTCCATAGTCTTCCTTTCCATTAACCTCGGATACTCTAATTAAGGCCTCACAGATAGCCGCAGCTTCCAAAGCGGTAAAATCACAGCACTCCTTTATCTGCATTACACGTTTGATATTGATGCTCCGCATAGTTTGTATCTTGCTAATGCATGCGTTAGCGGGGCACCACCATCTTGTGAACTGAGGTGATAGTTCATGAAAATAACCTCACCAAATGTGAGAATCGCGAAGCTCAAGACCTAACTGACCTTATAGTAAGCAACTCTTGAAACATACGCCATGGGAGAGGAGTAGCTGTCTTTAAGGTATCTGATGAGGGACACTGTTGCCCCATCGATTAGGTTTTCGGAGAAACTAAGCTGATTGCAGGTTTTTGGGGTGCTTCCGGTGAGATCAATCATGATACTAGTATATCAGGTCTTCCCGCTGCTACCTTGCAGCTGTTTGTGGTACTGTGTGAATGTTGTGGGCGTGGCACAGCTCTCATTTACCACCAGCAACACCAGACAGAAAAAGAGCGGTAAAGCAGCTTTGGTATCAACCTGCAGAGGCACTGCACAAGCTTTCATACTCTCCATCTAAGAAAAACATGAATAGCGGGTTACATCAGGAGGGAATGACAGACATGGGCGAAGAGTGCTGCTTGTACGAGCTTGCTGGATGACTGAATAGTACATCAGTTGCAAGTACGACACACGCACCAAATGAGAAGTTTAAAATAAGGCTCCAAAGTAGTCAAGCAGGACATGCTTTTGCTTGCTGGGGTATTCAAGGATATAACGAGCAGCTCATCTGTGCCTCGAAAGGAGATACGAAACAGAGATCTGCACAAAGTTTGTTCCAGGTCCAGGGCAAAGCACTGCTGTAACTTTTCTTAAACGATTGCACCCCTGAAAATTTGTGACGGCATCTGCATTTGTTCTGAGAAGAAGTATAAGCGGGACTGTACAAGTGTCGGCATGCGGCGGTGGAGTATGGAAGGAGTCACATAGCTCTTGGCCAAGCAGCATTGTGGAGTTGTGTAGAGCTAGAGGCCATAAAGCTCTGAGCGTGCTGAGGGAAGCAATGAATTGCGAGGGCCCACAGACAATTACAGGGGAAGATGGAGCCAATACTGGTTCACGCTCGGGGCCTCTCGTACTTCTTCCTGGTAAGTCGTTTGGTTTGCTCAGTGGGTCCATTGTCCGCTTGTATGCGACCAATAACCCGAGCTGCGGTAAAAAGCAAAAACTTCCCACAGTGCTAACCAGTAACTTATTGGAGAGATCTAAAGCTGATTGTACTTTTGGCAGAAACCTATCTAAGCATTAATTCAACAAAGACTGCAACGGCAGTTTTTGTTGAATTCATGTCCAGGCAACACAAGCAGCTGCCCACCATTGGCACATCCCCTGGGGTCATTGAGGCCATACTGTTCTTTTAATCACGCCAATCCTAAGATGAATGTGGTGCCTCTCCAGCTCAACTAGATCTTAAGATCACTATTGCACGAGTCCCTGTACAAAAGGACAGTTAGTTAACAGCGCATGACTTATACATGGGGTACCAAGGAGCTCTCACAGAATATTTCCGAGATTATTACGCATCCTGACTAGTTCGTTACTCTTGACCCTAGTTTACCAGACATCTCAGAAAACCAAAATCTGGTGCATCCTATCAACGGGGCAGCCTCAAAATCGGTTTCTCTTCTTCTATAGCCCATATGGCATAATAAGGCTTTTTAAGTAAACTAAAAAACGCGATTATGAAGAAAATATGTGCCAAATACCACTTCGGTGGTGCGTAGTAGGGGAATTTCTATCTGCACATTCAGCGCGCTCAAGAAAGTCGCCAACATGCTGGTCTCTAGAGTGAGCACAGGTTGCCCTTCTATTAAGAAACGTCCACCCCACTCCTTGGTTGAGTCAGCATCAGAAAGAAAAACACAAATAATATCACATTTAAGTGGCGCGCCGTATATGCACGCTGAACAGAGAAGCCAAAACAGCACGTGCAGTTCCTCAAAAACCAAAAACTCGATGGAAAATAACAAGACTCGTTGTGCCTTACGAGAAAACGCTGCTTTTTGGTCGGTTAAAACGAAAGTAGGTGGCTTGTTCTGTCATTGTGGGTGTTACTTTAAATTTGATGTTCGGCAGTGCTGGATCGCACGGAATTTGGTGCTGCAGGGGAAGAATACCTGGGAAAGTAAGCTCTCTTTTACTAGGTAGCGGTGGCACTGGTTTCAAATATCATTCTATACTAAAAAGGGGCCTCTTTATGGTATTAAGGAAGAAGATAGAGTACAGTGGCCCCAATGTCTCCTGATTGTGTTGGCTAGCTATCGTAGAACGCAGGCATGTTAGAGATGAGCACACTGTTCCATGAGCCCATTTCCACAGTGCAACACAGTGATCCCCTTTCCCTAAACTATTTGAGCTTGCTTTAACTCGTGGTTCTTTGGGGGCTCATATCCCTGCCCTCATACACTTGGAACTCCCACCGCAGAAGCTGTCGAGGTCCCCATGCCCCGATAGAGATGCCTTCTAACAATAATTTGTTTGGCTTGGAGCTCCCCATAAGGAATATTGCTATTAACCGCTACTGTACGTGTATCTATACTTCCTATAGTGGCCAACTTCAAAAGTATACAGACAGGCGACATCAGCTTCTATGATTTGTTGCAGCAGCATGCCTAGGAGTGTCCTAGAGGCCTGAAACGACCTCCACACCGGTTTCAAGCTACATCAGCACCGACTTGTATCCACTGTCAGAAACTCATTCCTTATTCATCCGACGCTAGAGTCCCCCTGTCGCACTTACGTCGACGGTCTACACTGGGCAGCTAGAAGCTATCATCCAGGGCGCTAGCAGTGCGCCTCAAGTATAGTTCCATTAGCGTCCAAACATCCAGATCCTATTCTTTGGGGGGGTCTATTGATGGCTGGAGGCTTTAGTTGGCCCTCAACGGGCCATGCCATTTCAATTCATGGCCACGGCAGCCGAGAAAAGCTCGTTGAGAGTTCACCGTTGGCTACAGGAGGAAGACACTAACAGGGAGATATCCAATGTACGCCTCCTCCACCTCTTTAAGCCGCCCTCTCTTGTGACCGCTTCTAAGGGTGCAGTGATAATGAGAGAGGCGCTGACGGAGGAGCCCCACAGTAGCTGTGGAAAAATTTTGCTTTCCCGCCTTCATAATGGGTTGGCGTGCTGTGCGGTCACTGAAAAGGAGCTAATCCGGCTGTATACAGAAAATAACTTCTTAAACAAAAAGGTAAGTTTTAAATACTGCGCGGCGAGAAGGCAACAAGTCCTATTCGAGGGCCTGCTGTTCCTGCTGATGTTATTGCAGCAACAGCAGCTGCGAAACACGCTGCTGAAGTTGTTATTTTCACTTGGGTGCACCCTTAGTCCTATGGCTATTTTTCTATGCTATTGCTGCAGGTCAATGACTTAGTCCCTGCCGTCATTTCTCTGGAAGAGAGGCTGCAGCAGCAGGCAGCGACTGTGATTTTGACGCAAAAGTCGCTCGATACACATCGATATGATTCAGTAGGGCACTGTTGATGCTATATTCTCTGCTGAGCTGAAGCGTCTGGGCATATTTGGCCTCTTGTGCCCTTTAGATATAGCTCTAAGTTATCGAAATAGGCAGACAGTGTGCGTACAGCGCATTTTAGGTATTGTTGCTCGCCATGTTGCTACCGGTGCCATATTTTTGCCCTTGGTATTGCTCTTATCAGCTGTTAATTGCACTTGGTTTCTTGCTGAAGCTGCAATGTCAAATAGGCCACTGCTCTCCAAAGACAAGAGGAGGGTATGAAGTTGACGAACGGAGAGGTGAGTGCGTTTCTGGCTCGCACTATTCTTCTTCACCAACTATGCAAGTGTGGTTGCGCTGCTGCTTTGCTTCGAGTGATTGGCGCTCGTGTACATGTTTACTATGCTTATCGCTTAGCGTCCGATCTCAGCAGCTGTCCCCTCATTACTTCCCTTACTTTATTGCTGCAGCTAGCCAATGCAGAGCGACGTCTGGAAGCTGAGCTTCATGCTCTCTCGGAGCGGCTGAAGGCACTCCAGCAGCAGCACGAGCTACGACAACAGCAACAGGAACGGCGTGCAAATGAGCTTCAAAAACAGCTGGTATTCCACCAGAGTGCTGCTGGTGTTTCTTCTGCAGTTGTCGTGGCACTACCGATGTGTACCTAGGAATGTACCTTGTTTTCCTGGCGCCTTTTTGAATGCACTGCAGCTCTCTTGTGGTGTAGCGCTGCATTCGCTACCGAACTAGTGTTTGTCCATCGAAAGTTTGGCCCTGAGTCACCGTCCTATTCATGTAACTTTGCTCGCATTACCTTCTCTGCCACTTTTGTGGATGTTTTAGGCAGAACAGGTATCAAAGGCTGCAGAAGAGCTGCGGGCCCAGCAACAGAAGCTCCAGCAGCACTTGCAGGAGTTGCAGCACGGGCAGCAATCACTGCAACAGCAGCAACAGCAGCAGCATATACAGCTTAAGCATGAGCATGAGCAACAAGAACAGGGGCAAAGCCAGCTGCAGCAGTCTATTGAGTTACTCAGGGAGGATTGCCAGCGGCTGGCCACGGAACAGCAGCTAATGATGGGCAAAGCTGAGAAGCAAAGCGTAAAGCTGCAGCATCTACAAGAAGAAGTGAACGACTTGTCGTATCTTCGAGGGCCGCAGCAGCAGGAGTACGAGCAGGGGCTAAGACAGGAGCTTAATGAATTGAGGGAACAGCGAAAGGCAGTGGATAGGACCAGCGTGGAATGCTTCCAGTCACTTAAGGAGGAACAACAGGAACAGCGGGTCCAGCAACAAGAGGTGTTGAAAGGACAGCAGGCCCTGGCTGCACAGCTGAATCAGATACAGCTGCAGCAGCAGCGGCTAGAGATGGTCCAGGAGCAGCGTCAGCAGCTGCAAGAGCAGCGCCAGCATCATGATGATAAAGTGAAATGGAGGCTTGAGGACGAGTTAAATCGGTTGCGGAGGAGTGTGAACCCCGAAAACCGACGAAACCTCACCTTTTCAAAAGTTGGTGTTCGATATCCTGCAAAAAAGTCCACAACTCCCATGATGGCACGAGCTCTTAAGGGGCAGCAGCACGAGAAAGATCTCGTGAGTGAGACTAGTGGGGCTGGTGCTGTCCCACTCGCTCGAGGAGTGGTCAAGCCATCTGTCCAAGGGATCCATAGGGGCAGCACAGGTGACTACCTTCTGGGGCGAACATGCGAGGCAACTAGGGTACCCGCCAACACCCTGCCTCTTCTCTGCTTGTTCCGAACAACACGGCATCAAACTATTAGAGCTGGTACAATAGACATGGGGGGCCCTAGGGAAGAGTCTTCTGTTGCTGCTGTGGTTGCTGTTGACGCAGCGGCATCTTATGCAGAAAAAATGCGCAAAGATATTGTGAGGAAGGCTATACAGGGGGCTAGCAGCAGGAGGGTGAGCACGTCTGTGAACCAGGGCCCGTCACCCCCTTTTGCAGCCTTGAGGCACGACAGCGCTTCGCCTACAAGAACAGCAGCCTCAGGGGTGGCGCGTGGAACTTTACAGCAGATGATGCAGCACCAAGGTCACCCCCAAAGTGGAAGGCTCCTTTCGTCTCTTTCGTGCCTGCAGCAGGCACACGAAGCGAAGCCAGCAAGTGTCTGGGGAGCTGACGCTCTTCGTGCGGCTACTGTAGAGGCTCTCATGTTGAAAGCAAGGCTGCAAGTTGCCACTGCTGAACTTGAGGTGCTCCGTTTGAAGGAAAAAAGAGCAGAAAAGAGAGACGCTGGGGCTTCCTCTATGGTAGACGGGCAGAGCATTGTTCAGTGCCATACAACACACAGCAAAGAGCGCCGGTGGGCCGCTCCACAGGACTTCGATCAACACAGTAGGCCTCAAACAAAGACAGGCAAAGAGTGATAGCGTACCTTTGTTTTAGCATCGTTTGTGTGCCTACGGACGCTGGGGTCTTTAAAAAATCCACTGTACACAGAGTGGAATCATCTGTGGCACACAGACTCATGAGGCCTTATGCAATAGTGTCCCATCTGCGAGCAGAACGTGGGCAAACCATTGGTTTTCTGGTCGCAAAGTATTTTCAGAATCCGTTAGCCAAATGTTCATGCTTCCCAAGATCTCCTTTATCGAACACACTGTTGCAGACAAGCTGTGGACATGCCACTATGCACGCCAGGGAAATTCTTGGAGGCTTCGATATTTATTACGGGTGAAAAGGAAAAAGAATGTGCCCTTGTGTACGAAAGCGTATTTCATTGTGGGTCTCTGGATGGTCTGGATATGCTCATTACGTTGCTTCGCCCTTATACTTGTCTACATCATCTTTTGTACAATGCATTGCTCCCACAGTGTTACCATCTCGTGCATCCCACGCATATATTCACACAAAGTTTTCTGAACTGTAATTGTCACTTTCTTGGTACAACGAACGTATTGAATGAGCTGTGGGCCTTCCTAACTAGAGGGAAAATACAACGCGGTTAACTAGTAGTGGGCGACAACATCCTCTAGCTTGCAGCCCGCATGATTTTAACAGCTACGAATTTAGTGCATACACAAGGTTACTTGTCCACTTTACTATTTATTTGGTCTTCCTTTCTATTGTATCTTGGCTATAAGTACATTCAGTTTGTCGGATGCATGAGCTTTCAGAGTTGGCCAATTCTTCAGAGCACCAACCAGCTGAGTGACATGGGGGTCTTTCTACACTTTGCTCAAGTATTAAGATACCGGTCTAGTTCCGCTTGTGTTTACTTCCAGGGCTTACAGTCTAGTGCGGTGCACCATTCCCTCTGCCGGTTTTGCTTCCGCAGCAGGGCCGCATGTAACGATAACCCAGTGATGCGACGAAGGCAGCCATCCACACTACTGCCTTGGCTTTGTTAAACAAGAAAAATAACACAGCTACGGTTTAGGCTGGGACGACGTGAAAGCAGGTCTTCCTTCGGACTAAGGAATCAAGTGAATGATACCTCGCGTTGGCCTCGAGAAAAGGAATCCGTATGTTATGTACTAATCTCAGCTAGCACATACGCAGTTTGTCAAGCTATGTTTGAATGCGACGTGTCAAGGTAGCCATTCGCTGCACGTTTTGTGGTTGCGGTGGCTGACCCACAGTACTGTATTGGTCATCCGGCAACCAGGTGAGTAAGCGCTGCGTGGTGCACCAACCCTGCCTCCTTTCTACCGCTCTCGTGATGGCACTAAATAGCTCCTTCCTTCTACTCAAGATGCTGTCATAAATCTGATGCAGTGCCTCTGAACGCTGATATACCAAAATTGCTTCAGCGCTGATCATCTGTCCCGAGAGATTGAAAGGGAGCTGTGGGCAGCCCCACAAACATTCAAACAGCACCCCGAATGGCTGCAAATGCAACAGTCTCATGAACTGGTGCAATAGAAGCATTCGGTTCCCACTTAAAACGACCCTAAAACTCGCGAGAACACTGGGTTCTCCCGACTGTTGCTTAAAAGAGGAGACCCTAACAAATAAGTCGCCATCCTCCAAATCTTTGAACCCAATACGCAATTGTTGGGTCTGATAGCATTCTTATCAGTCTCAATAATGCGTGATTAAGCGCTATGCTTTTACGGTCTGGTTTGTCCCTGTTTTTTGTCGAGCCGTACAGTTGGGGTAATATCAGCTTTACGGGCCCCCTACAAATAACGGAGGCCTACGAGGACCACCATGAAAGGTCCACCGCCGCCGCACTTTGCCTTGTCGCATTCAAAGTTTTGGGGTCAAACGACCCATCACGTGCATCCTCATGCCTGAAGAACAGTCAGTAGATGCACCCTCTGCGTCTGCACCTACCAGGTTTCATGCGAGAATGAAAAAGAGGGCAGCTCAAGCAACGCAGGCCAGGCCCATCGGTCAACAAGCATCTGAGAATCCGAAGTTGCACAGTGAGGCAGCAGCTAGCAACCACAAGGCTTATATGACAGCTATAGATATCCCACCTGTGTGTCCTGGGAGACCATATAATGCAGACTCCATCGAACACCGTCTCCGACTGGGCGATTGCCCGCTGCATGGGTTGGGACTAGCCAGCAACAAGGGTTGGACCCGAAGACCTGAGCAAAGCAAGCGCAAAGGAGAGAAAACCAAACAGGTAGCAGGGGAGAGCCGAGGTAATAGGAGCAGGAGGGAGTGCACATGCGACGGTAGAGGGCACTGGGCAAAAAGCGTCAACAACACAGGCAAAAACTTTGGCATGAGCGGCTAAAAATCCAATGAGCTTGGTGCTGCATTTCCTGCTTCCATTGAAACGGCGGTGCTGCTGACCTGTTCAATGTTTCTGCCAGCTCCAAGGTCGTATCTGTTTCTGTCAAAACTAGCCTGATCCATATTCTCAATTGTTGTAGAGTTCTGCGTTCACGCAAACGACTTGATTTGTGCCAAAGCCCCATGCGACCTGCCTCTATGCAGCAGCTTTAACAATGCCTCAGCACCACGGGAGCCATAGAAAGGAGCTGCGAACAAGGGTATACGTAGCAGCATATCTAGCCAGCTGCGATCTTTTGCACTTTTCACGGGTGTGCATCGTCCTTACCTTTAAGACAAGGTTGAGGTGGAAGCGGGTGAACGGCACCAGGGCAAAGATGAGGAGCATCGACAGGAACAAGACCAAGCAGGCATAAATATACTCTGTTACCTTGATGGCCGAAGGCGTTGGGGCTCCTGGGTGTGGTAAACGCCCTGGAGGAGGGGCTGTAACCCTTTCAGCTAGCCCATAAAAGGAGCTGATGAAAAGGTGGTAAAACCTGGGGGATGAAGGAAAGAGCACGCAGCACTTGATATGAAAAGCAAAGCAGTAGCCGCGAAACCAGATAGAGCGTGTTCTTAGCCTGTAGAGTCGTCCTAAAATCCGTAACCGAGGAATAAAAGAGAATGCGGCAGGGTAGCTGCAGAGCAGCAGCTGGTTGAACACATAACTAAATTGCATGAAGTAGCTCCAGGGTATACGGGAGTAGGGGGAGGAGGTTTTGCAAAACTATTGGCCTACGTGTGGATGAACACAAAAGTGAGACACGCGAGGGCGTAGAGAAGCAACTGTAAGAAGAATCGACGGTTGAAGAAGCCCACGCAATTGTTGATCCAAGGGCAATGATGATCCATGTTTAGCACACTGAGCAGATTGGTAGACGTCATACAAGAGCAATAATCGCGTTGGGATGCACGTGAGCTTCTAGTGCCACAGTGCTACACATACTTTGAGAAGGGAAAAAATACTTCAGCGAAAGCGAAGACACACATGAAGCGGGCGTAAGCTGCCGGAGGCAGTATACACCTCACAGTATTAGCTAAGGTAAAGATCAGGACAAGGGAGGTTGGAGGGGAGACTTGAACTTTTTAGGAATACAGCCTTACCATCGCCCGCAAGCCGAACAATGATGTGTCCTGTCGGGTTTCCAGACGTTGCATACTTTGCAGTACCTCCTTCTTTTGCTTTCGTCGCCCATGTAAAATCCCCAGTGTGGAGGGACCTGGCCAGGGTCCGTGAATACAGCCTTAAAAAATGCTCCAAGTTGCAATACGAAGAGCAAGTGGAAAACGCAAAAGAGCCCCACCGAAAACAAGGAGAAAGAATCGTACAACATTGGCAGCAAAAGGATAGACAAATACCCGAAGTATATAAAAAACATCAGGAGTATCACTGCAAACAAAAAGCAGCCACCGCCACTGCCCACTCGCCTGTGGGAAATCGCTCCGAGGGGTCCCGGTGGGCCCCCTCCCTCCCCACTTCCTGCAACCCTACCAGGGGCCCCTGTTGAAGCCGCAGGGGCACCAGAGAGCCGGCGACCATTGGTTGGAGTACTCGATGGCCCTATGCTTACTGGAGAGCCCTCGGAAGGCGGCGGATGTCCATGGACCCCTGTGTACGGAGTGCCGAGAGGATACATCTTAGCCCTGCAGGAACTTTAAAAATATGCTGCTCTCGCTTTCGGCCTGTCGGCGGCAGGGAGTGGCCTATGGGGAGTGCTTGCCGGTCCAAGACTCCAGATGGAGAGATGACGAGCAGGATCTGTGTCTGCTTGCGGAAAATAAGTACGCCTTGGGGCCCGTATCTTGCCGTGCTTGTTTTACGCACTGGGGCTCTAGGGGCCCCTCTACGAAATACACTCTCGGCCTCGGTTGCCCCCGTTTCAAACACTCAGGAGCCACAAAACCACGATAGGACCCCCTAAAGGGGCCCCTGGAACGAACGTTTGCCGGGGCTTCTGGCTGCAGCGGGAGGGCCCGTGTCTACTGAGCTAGGGCATAGGGTTTGGGGTTGGTAGCAGCCTTTGACTCTTTAATATGCGCTCAATCCACTCAAGAATCAAACGGTAGCCAGGGGAAGCAAAGAAGGAAAGGGTTATGTGTGCTGGTATCGCTGTACAGCAGCAGCTGCTGCTGCGTAGTTACAGCCGCAGTCGACACGCCGTGAGGCAGAGCAGCGGAGAGTCTCCTTCTGAAACGTTGCGAGCCCCTCGATCCCTCTCCGGGTACACTTTCGACCTCAGTTATTCTCAGGAAAGGGAGGAGATTGGACGGTTCATTGGGGCCCCCAGGCGTGGCGCGCACTTGGCCGGCCGCTTCAGCTACCGTTGCAGCGGTGCTTGTTGGGTTTGCCACGAAAATTGGAGCATTACCGCTTCTTCCCCATAATCAAGTCACCAGGAAGCAATAGTATTGTCCTAGTATTAAGATTTCGAGGCAGAAAAACGTTTTCAAATTCCTGTTGTCACCTCCGGCTACCCCAGTGGGCCGGCCCCCAGTCGGCAGCGCTGTTTCCTGCGCGTTTCCACATGCCTGAAATCTGTTCAGTACGGCAGGTGGGAGGCAAGAGACAAAGCAGTGCCACAAATCAGCTTATTTTAGGCTTATATGGTGAGAATAGAACCTGTAGAACACTATTTTGAGTGTAGCCACCGTTTTCCCTCGGCGACAATTCAAAGCTATGTGCGGCAACCCCATTTTCAACATATCCACAAACAGAGGCCTTTTACAAGCCCTTATGCACTTAGTTATACTTTGAACTACGAAGAGAAACAAAACAAAATGACCAGGACTGCCGCCAGCACACTATCCATGGAACTGCATGTAGATCACCAGAAGATGGATGAAGACGTGCAGAAGCGGTTTGTCTTCAAGTCCATCCTCTGCCCCCAACTTTGGTTGACCTCCAATATAAAGTACAGATGTGGGTAGCTAGTAACTGAAACAGGTTTTCCACAGTAGCCCCAGATCGCTACCCGCCGGGGATCCAAGCACTCTTTACTACTACTTCAGGGGACGGAAAGCAATATGCCACTTATTAGAAGCGCTCAGATTTTCGATTTTTGGCTACTGTTCAATTTGAGGAGGAGGGAATCTGGAGGGGAGCAGCGCGGTGTTGAGTTACTGCAGCTCGCCCTCCGGGGGTGTCCTTAAAAGTCTAAGCTGCCCTTAGGCAGCCTTAAGGGCCACAGTCTGGGATCCGTGGATGCAGAGGCAGGCGTGATCGCCTAGGTAAATATCGCTCAAACTGCAACTGCACACACGAGGAAAACGCTGGCGAAAATTCTTTGCTCACATCCTCCACTTTATGGGCGGTAACACCTAGTGCAGCTGCCAACAGTGTCCCTGTTCTAGCTAGAAAGTCGTACTTTCTTTGTGGCTTTCCTCTGGAGCCCCGCTGGGGCCCCTTATCTCAACTGAGTTTGCTTATTGCCATTTGTTTCTGCACCAATAAAATAAATGCAAAGAAGATACAAGCATACAATACTAGCAGAAGAGTCGTTTCGGCATGTCGCTGCACTTGTCGGATGGCATCTTGTTTACTTTGTGCTGCCTCGACAGAGGGCTGCGACTCTTCGTTCTGAACAGCTGAGGACCTCATTAAACCCTCCGAATAAGGCATCAAAGGTATCCCTAATGGTAACATCATTACAAAACCCTGGGCTTTCGGCTTGCTCTGTGGAACCATAGCTTGAGGTACACGATCCGCTTGCATCGGCAGGGCAATGGGGTATGGCTGAACTGCCATCAATTTATCAGGTGCACCTTGGGATGGATCCGACGAAAGCTGGCCATGTGAATCCGATACACCTCTTGCTTCTCCTGTTACTTGGACTGACGTTCTTGGCCCCGCACCTGGTATTGCCAAAGTGAATCCTGGCTTATTTACTTCTCGAAAAAGTGGTGCTGTCGGTGTTTCTTCAGCCAAAGGCATATCGTGTGGGTACAGCGGCACCTGTTGTCCAAGTTGTTTGGAGTGTTCGCCTGTTGTAGATGCTGGATGGCGCTGCTCTTCCGTTGCCGCTTCGTAGCGCTCCCCGAGGTATATCTCCGGAGCCCCTGCTGATGCCACCACGGATATTTGGGCCTTGAACAGCATCAGCAGTATCAACATTGCCCTCAGCTGATTCGCAAAAGGGACATATCTGATATTCCAGCGTGGAAGAATTTTCGTTGCTACACACGCTGGGGCTGCTTCCATTGGATTGGCTGATGAACTGGGACACCTAGAAGCAAACCAGATGGTTGTAGTCTGACCACATCTGATTCATTTCACCTAAGAGGAAAGCCGCAAGTATTGAGCTGATGGGGATTGGGTATTTATCTTCGAGCGTGTTTGCACAGATGTTCTAGTGAGTACACATAAACCGCTGGCCTCGTTCTGGGGGTCTCTGTGTTAACGCTGGTGAAATACCGTACATTGATTATTGACATGATATATTCAAACTATGCACAATGAAATTCAAGGTTTCAAATGGATCAGAATTAGGAACGGCTTAAGAAATGCGATATCTTGTGCCCAGTGGGTGGAAAGCCCCGTTCCCCTGCATAAAGCAAAAGCATTCAGAACCCCTAAACTCTTACTTTATCCGCCAGCTTTACAGCCTCATATCCCGTTCTCTAAGCCGGAGGATTCTGTCTTCTGCCTTCCTAGATCAATTGACAGATCATATGTTTTCAGGGTGCCGACGGTCAATACCCTCGTCGGACGCGGAGGTGGCCTGTATCAGTAAGAGGGAGCTCATTATCAAAAAGCAGCCTTTTCATAAACACACCGGCAATTTAAGGGTCTAATTTGATGTAATCGCGCTTTTTTAGGTTATCGTAGGTTTCATACGAAATAGAAATTGATGCTGGTTGTCCTATTGAAGTTTACGTATGGTGGCCTCTGCCTCTAACAAACAATATAAGAAACCCTCAAATGCCACTATTTATGTCATATACCACCCGGTTTATCTCTCATTCCATTACAGAGAAGTTCGGCAATGAGAAAGACCGTATTGCTAGTGTGCATGCACCTTGTCCCCTGGAGCGTTGCGAAAATTCGCCCACAGTTGCGTATAGGTACTTAGCACATGGCCATACGGCACTCATTCAAATAGTCGTATGGCATTGATTTCTCTTTTCAGCAAAGAGGACAAGTGAATAACCTTAAAATTCGATACCGAATGTTATCTGAATAATAATACAATAGAAC
Source organism: Cyclospora cayetanensis (assembly GCF_002999335.1). Lineage (NCBI taxonomy): Eukaryota > Apicomplexa > Conoidasida > Eucoccidiorida > Eimeriidae > Cyclospora > Cyclospora cayetanensis. The sequence continues at coordinate 124,985 of NW_020312458.1, read as the reverse complement.
TTACTCAAGCATGACGTTGCCCACTTTTCGTGCTCCCCCCTCCCCTTCCCAATCTGGTGTTAAGGATCATACGCCTTCATGTCACAGGTCTATAGTTCAGAAATTCTAACATCCCACAGTAAACCTCGAGGTGCCGCTTCCCTGTTTACACCCTCAGCACGGTTCCAATGAAGGAAACACGTATGTGACCACGCTTTGATTGAATTTAAGAAAAAACATTTTAGCGTGTTTCATAAAGAGTTCCTTTGCCCTTCTGCTCTCCTCTCTGCACTGCTCCAACATGAGGTGAATGAGGACAGCTCACGCGCGGGTTGCACAACGCTGTGAGCACTTCGAGTTTTCCTGTAAAGGGCCACTAAGTACAATCCTCGCTATAGCTGCAGCACTTACGCCTAGCTGTGCCCTAGTCTCTTTTTTCTTCCTTTTAATACGGCCTAGGCCCTTCTACTACACCACTTTTAATATTGAGTTAACGGTCTTCTCCAGCCAGTCAAATACATTAACAACCGAACCAAGTAGTCAGTTCTTTACTAATTCTTTGTCGATATAGGTAATATTGCTGCGGTTGTGCACAATAGCTTCTATGTAAACTCAGCTGTGAAACTTGAGTTGCGGGATGGGTGTAGTAGCTCTCACTTTAGTTGCTTTTCTTCCATGAAACCCGTCCTCTGGTGATTTCATTGTAGATTCGTGCCTCTAGCTGCTTTAGTCACAGTAGTCAGACCGCTCTAACAGGTACTATACCTGGCAGTCTACGGAACACTAGTAACATTTGATCAGAACCTAGCAGAGTACTGACTCTTTTCGGTGGCTGCTTGTATACATTCTCCGGTGCAGAGTACCTGAATTCGACAAGAACCATTGCTTTACCTACTGCGTGTGCTCTAGTAGCTACGTACAGCTAGCTTTGGATGGCTATACTGCCTAGAGGTTGCAGCTATGATTAACCGGCACCCCAAGGGATTTGAGCACAACGAGCTTAGTGGGCAGCGCTTTACTTTGGAAATTTCCACTACACTACCTACTCTTAGTATGAAACTAGTAGAGGGCTCTATATTTGGATTGTGTGCTCTTATATCTTGTAGCAGTCCACATAAGGTCTCCGTATGGAGACGCTGAATCCCAGAATGCCTAAGAGCTTAATAAATGTAATTCGTCGTAGCGCAAGAGAGCTTCCTTCTTCGGTTGCGCCCGTCCCTCATGGTTCCGAAGTGAAGGAAGAGTAACAGTTACGGTTTAGCTGTACCACCTGAAAACTCCGACCATTGACAGCCAGTTGGACATAGCACGCTGTGCACATGTAAACAGCATTGGGTGTTGTTGCACTGAGCTAACAGTACCCTGCAGTATAAAACAAATGCGAACAGAAAGTCGGTCGATTTTCTATCAAGTCTTTCAAGCTTGACCTGAAGAGTAGAGAGCGCTCATGTGAATGCTTAGCCCAATCTTCCCTGAGTTCGCGCAATTTGAACATATGCCTCTCTATTTCGCACCTGTCCGCCGACACCAACTGCGTGCAGGACAGCCAAAGTGTTCCTGACCTGTTGCCACTCCTCAGGCAGGCATAAGTGTGAAAATGAAAATCAGTGCAAATGCGAGAGGGCAATATGCATCAACCGCTTGGGAGAGGTAAAACGGTAGAATATTATACCATGGTTCTTCATATTTTCGCGCAGCAGAAGGCTCACAATTTTTAGCGCTCCGACGACAGCGAGGCATCTTGTCCTTGATGTCGTAGTGGTTTCGCCCTCGTTGGTTGTTGGATAATGTCTATCTCACTAGTCTCAAAATAAGCAGTAGATCAGTAGTGCCCGCGACCCTCAGAAAGCAAGGTTTGCATGCTAACACAACCAATGAATGCAGCATGGTCGATTTTCAAGACGTAGAGCATGCATCGGGAAGAATGTAGAGTGAGCACAACTGAGTACCTCTGCATAAATCTGGGTGTACAGAATACCTTACCAATCAGAAGTGGCAACATTTCAATCAATGCGCATTGATAAAGGAGTGCTTTTCCGACGGAAAATGCACTGGCTGGCAGCTGTGACTGTGAATCTAGGAGAGCCCCAAAATTATTGCTAGCAACGAAGCTCGTGCTCCTTTTTTATCCATTGTGGGCGGAGTTCCCCGGCACATTTGTCTTCTGCGCTCAACGATTCCAGAAGCCAGCACTTCTACGGCTCCGTGAAGATCCTCTACATCCACACGGATCTTTTGCCTCCACGGCGAAGCCCGAGAAAAATTGGGGGAGCGTTAAAATCTAGAAAGCCAATATTTATAGCTCTTGGGCACCCCTAAATTTTATGGAGATCGATCAAGAAAGAATGCCGATATGTGAGAGGGTGGCAAACGCTTATGAGTACATGGTCTCACACATTGCTTGGTGCACTCGATTGTGCAACGAGCAGAGCAATTGATTCCACATATACCAACTCTACAGGCTTGGAGCACACACCCCGTTGCCGCTTTTCATAAATAGCGTGCTTGTCTCTCATGAGTTATTGCACATTCATTCGCCTTAAATCCACCAACTGTATCTTCGGTCCTTCTGCCTCAGAGTGTGGCTGCGGATCTCGAGCCATCAGGTTCAGGCCCAGCTACGAGCGAAAACCCTTCATGTAGACCAAGGATGCAGGAGGCCACCTGGCAGGCGAGGTCGTGCTTTAAATCCACTCATCACATGGAAGCAACTTAAGCCAGGCAATCGCATTTGTAACAAACGTCGCAAACAGTGTAGAAAAGTGAGATTGACGCTTTTCGTTCATCCATATGCCTTAGAGAGCTCCGCAGTTGTCATAGACCCAAGCTAGGCTCGTTATCGACATAAAAATCTGGTTTTAGTCAAGGCGTTCTACTCAGTTTGCATGGAATTAAGTCAACATACAGCAAGCACCCCTTACTTAATGGCCGGCAAGCAGACCACCATTTCGCAGCAAGGTGACTGCTTTTCGTGTATCCACAGCAAAGTAGGCGCGCTATTCCCCGACACGCCAACGCAATTACTTGTGACTCACTGGCGTTTCATACTCGCAGAAGCGAGTAGGGCTGTGCACTATTTTAGGAAGTATTTTAGCTTGTTAATGCCATAGCTTAACTGCAATGGCAAGTTAGTCGGGATTCTAATAAGCATACAAAGGAAGGCTGGATGCTTTTCTACATGGATAGTGTCTAAGCATTTAGCTTATTTGAGAGGTAGCACCTTTCTCCTCGGCATGGACCTTAGCTGCGCGGCACAATCAGTAACATGTAAAGGCATGCAAGTATTTTCCTTATTAAAAACCATTGAGCTTGTGTAATTCCGGTTTTAGGCTGCAGGATTTGAGCCAGATCCGGCAAAAACTTGAGGTAATCAAGGCGTGCACTTTACATTTGCGCACCCTTACAGGTGCTGAGAAATTCTATGAACTTGCAGCATATTGCCCAAATTTCGTTCTTGGATTTGCTTGCATTGCTGCTCCTTTGACTGCTCCTCTGGAGCACTACAGTCTATGACTTGGATAGAGGTGGCTGATGCTGCTGCAACGACGCGTATCGGCTGCCTTGCAACTTCTGCGGTTCTTGCGCTACCCAATTGTCAGCATCCAAAAGGATAAAGACCAATGCACGTGATTTGGCGGCGGGTACCATTCTCTCCCAACAGGCTACGAGTTCTCAAAAACACCAAATTATTGCTTTATTTTGTATATTCACTTCATAGACACCGAGCAGCAACAAGCAGTGCGGTAAAAGAAATTATGTGGTGCGATGGGGCTTGTCAAAATGCCGGTGCTATCTTATGGGCGTCCTCTTTTGTTCATAACAAGCCTCACTCTTTGCCCACCGTACACAGAGTTGCCAGGACACACATGACTCTATTGTTCCCTGGCTTTGGCGCCTCGTGCAGTATCAGTTTACAGTCAAGTATGTAAAAGGCATTACAAACGTGATTGTTGACGCGCTTTGGTCATGCCCCAGCGACTCGCTATTGTGCAGCGCAACCACCTATATCTGTCATGCCTAACGGTTCCTATCAAAATTGCACCAGTCTTATACTTTTGAAAGCCGTGCATTCGCTATGAATGCCAAAATTCAGAACAACGAAGAGGTGAAGCAGTACCACGTCGAGGATGGCCTGCTGTAGTTTAAAGCAATGCGACGACTCCGCCGCTTGTACATTTCGACTTCGCCCCTAAGTGTGGTTCTCCACAAAGTACGCATTCACATTGCTTCGGGCCATGTTGGAATCCACACCATAATGTTAATGCCTTTTCTGCCTAGCATGCATCCCGTGGCAGAGCAGTATGCACTGGTATGCTTAGATGATTAGCAGGTGAAGCCACGCAGTTGTGCATGTAGGTTGCTTTTCACACGCTCAACACAAATGTTTAAATTGCCCCCTGCCCCAGGTCTATCACGACTTGGGACGGCGCCCAATTGAAAATGGCTCATGTCTGGAAGTTCCACTGATCCCTCGCCAGCATTAATGCTGATAAGATTCCGACGTTCGTTAGTGTTCTTCAGGATACCTTTCACAACCACAATACGACCGCTGCAAGCCACCCTGAGGCAGATGGGGAGGCACATTGCGCCAACAGCACTGTTCTACAATAGTTGAGACTTCGTGTTCACAAAAGTGTAAATGCTTGGCTTGAACCTCTTTGCAATGGTGAGCGGGAATTTAATGTGCAGCAGTTGTCTATGGGGGCCCCCTCCAATCTGGGCTGAGACTTGATGCTACGTCAGCAACATCCATGCTTCACACACAAAAGATCCAGAAATCAGCTAGCTCGTGCATGAGAATGTATGGGCAAACGCTCGAAAAAGATGCCTAAGTGGTTGCCGGTTGTGTGCTTCAAGCTTCGAGATCGGTCCTGGTGGATCGACCTTTGACAAAAACACTACAAGGCGGAGAGACGAAGGGATTAGCGTCCAGATGGCTAGTTTTGTTTGACTTTTACATAAGAAAAAGTGCTCTTTCGTACTCTATCGCTTTCCCTATAAGTTGTAAAACTGTGTTTTCGGCTCTCTCAAAGAGTTTTGAAGCGCCCTGAAATATTCGCGAGCGTTGTGGCACAACGGAGAGACCCGTGTGGACGCGGGGGATCAACAGGGATCCGTAGAGGAGCTGGAATTGTGAGCGCCGAAGGTATATTGGACGGGACCTTCTAGTGCCGAAGGGCGGAGAACCCCAATCTCAGTGGTTGGTGGAAGAACGATTGTGGGCTTCGTTTCCGCAGACGTTTTCGTGGTTCTTTTTGGTTAACCGTGCAAGTCGCTGTGGACAGTCTTCGTCGCGTTGCTCGGAAATTGCTATTCCTCAGCGCGTGCTCCACCCCACATAGCTACCTCGTCTTTGAACATTGCTGGAATAGGTCTTTCATAGTCTTGGCAAGGTGTGATGAACACTCGGAATAATGCGGAGGCACTCGCAGCTCTATTCTCTCTGCAATCTTTCTCATGGGGTTTTGGAGCTTGGAGGGTCATGAAGCTGCATGCACCCTATGTATTTGCCTGCAGAGCCTAATAAAGCGGCACTACTGAGGCAATGTATGATAAGATTTCCTCATCACATTTTACTTGTTTGCTTCTTCGTAGCAAGAGGCTCACACATTTCAGGGCGCTCACGACAACGAGCCACTGTCACCCTGGTTAGGTTAATTTGACCCCTTGTCCGTTGTATACTAGCTTCTGTCTTGCTTCCCTCGAATTCTCTGTGTGCTGGTGCACGCCTTTGCTTTTTCGTGCGCACGGTTTTCGTGTTCCTGCCTGCCTGGGAAGTGGCTATGGGGCGATGATTCCTCCGCTACCCTGCGTGGAGCTTATCTCAACGAACAGGTAAGAAAAATAAGGGCGTGTGTTTGCGATGTGGAAGGCAACATGTGGGGCGCTAAGCTACATATAGGCACTTCCTTCTATACCGGTTACTCTTAAGTTAGACTTGGCTGGGGATTACATAACTGCTTTGTCTGTTTGAGGTCTTATCTACTGCAGAGTGCGCTTTATTTGCTTCAAGAAGACCGATTTCTGAGTGCACTTGCGCTAAATGATATGGATGGTATGTGTAACCAGACGTGAATGCTCAGACTGCGTAGGGGGTGTAGCTTTATGCATAGCTGTGTGCTCGTGTCGGGGAATCTGGGAGGGGGAGGGCGGGAGTTCTTTTACACGATCTGTCTGCAACGTTTTATGAAGTTTATTGTAGTGCCAATATCAAATGTTTTTTCCGGATATCTTATGAGGAACACGCATCAGCAAGTGCTTGAGAATGCTACACGCTGTGGGCCCTCTGACGTGTTTTCCAACGGTTTACCTAAATAAAGTGTCGCGTGGAACTTGCTTTTTCTGATGGCATGAAGAACAAATAGTAGCCAGTTTCCATACTGCTTTCTAACTAACCGCCTATCCTGCAGCATCCAACGTCGGACCGTCTGGCAGACGTCCGAGGTAGCTGTACCTCCACTGACGAGACTCTCAGCTATAAGAGCTCAGCCGACAATTTCTCGATATCACATTAACCGTAAGGAAAAAAAAGGGTACGACAGTCCTGTGCTGGATTTCTTGAGAGTTTCATGTACACATTACTCACACGATACGCAGCAGCAGCCACCGGCGCTGCAGCTCAGGCTTCACCAGGAATGACGTCCATAAAATGAAAAATATCCTCTTTGTCCTGCCATCCCACTAGTGTTCCGCAGCCTTCGCATAGTACCTCATTAATCGCATTCAATTCCTCATTCTGCAGCTGCCACTGTGCGGAATCGTGATCGGTGAGGCGGTCCACAATGTGCTGTAAAATTGGCAGATCCGATGCACTCGTCCCTCCCCTCCACAGCTTCTCCTTCTCGCCTAGATGCTGCTGCAGCTGCTCTGCCCCTATAGGCCTAATCATCACATGGAAAGCGGCGACAGCTCTGAATAGATGCCGCGCCGATTCATGCCTGAATCCAGCAGTGACAAATTACACATTCCAGATCAGCTTTATAGAAGCTAGTCCTTGGGAATTAAGCTGCAGGGTAGTAGTAGCACAGCTCAAATGGCCTCGACTCTACATCTCGACCAGCTTCATTCTCTGGTTTACTGCATCAAATAAAACAAACGGCCGCAAAAGGAGCACCAACAATAACATTACCTTACCTTTGGCATTGGTAGCATATTGGCAAGAAGCATCCAGGGCAAGAGAGCACTGCATCTGTGTCGCCTTCCCCACATCTGAGTTCCTTTCGAACCCACACGGAATCCCTCTCATCCAGGGAGTCATCGTATAAGAAGCCAAAATCGGCAGTTTTACTCCTCAGAGCTTCTCCCCCATCGCTTTCCTCGCTTTCCCCATCCACAGCACCCGCCTTTCGGTCACCGGAGATATCCTCTTTCTGTGTCGCCCCTACATCGGGCTGCAGTATTACTCGCAAACGGGGCCTCGAAAAGGCCCCCCAAGGCATCTGACTGGAGGGTAGGGCTTTTTGTTCAGAGGTTTTGATGACGCTGCTAATGCAAGCTTCAGAAGTGCAGTCTGCTGATGCTGTGTTGCCCGCCGATTGCCTTTCATCAGGGATAGTCGGAGGCCCCAGAATACACCGTTCCCGCAGATACGTGGCTAGCTCCCTCATGACCGGTCCTGCAGCGAACTCCCGCAAACGGCTCTTAGCGCTGCTGTCTCCTCTTGTGCTGCTGGTGTTGTACACTTCTGGATGAGGATCTGTTGGACGTTGGTCTGGCTGGGAACCAAGTTCGGCAACCCTGTTCAAGTTACGCTGAGGGCCCAAGGGCCCCACAAAGGGCCTACCATCGTGCATTGAAGAATCCAGGAGATACTGGACAGAATACTAATCCGGCTGAAGGCACAAAGCCCTTTGCGCAAGAGCCCATATAGCAGCTACAACCGACGAGCCTGCTACTAGCGTTAGATAGGCTGCAGGTGCTTGAAAGAAAAACTTAAAAGTATAAACAGGGAGCTACCTGCTAAAATGTAGACATGAAAACCGCAAAACGAAACAAATGGAAATGTGCATCCCGCTTTTGTTCTACCTGCCGTTGCTGCGGGGCCGGCATGCACCGATGAACACTTTTGGGGCCCCGCATTTGAGAGAAGATTTTGAGCCTTCCTTACAAGCCTTCTCCTTTTCCTTTTCATATTGAAACCAGTAGCATCCGCCACGAAGGTGTAGCATGTGAACTTGTCGGAAAAAGGACGATTCTGGGGGAGACTTCGTCATTGGGCTACGCGGGAGAGGTTTTAGGTATTCATAGTCTCACTCCTTCCCACAGGGGAGAAGTGGATATAGCGTGCTGCTTCACAGGAGCAGCGGTAGGAGCAAGAGCAGCATCAATAGCGGCAGCAATAGCACCAACAGCGACGGGCCATGTGTGTGGAACCCGACTGCGGCCCAACTGCAGGTAACATGGTGGGAACAAAGGTTAGCAGAGGCGCTTTTGAAAGCGGCATCCATGACAGTGGTAGCAGAGGAAGTAGCAATGGGGAAAGCAGCCGACAGGGGAAAAAGTTTCTCCAGAGTGGGGGACTCGATGCTCGAGATAGCATGACGGAATACTTGCTACAGCTGCACGGCGCTTCACCGTTGCTACACCCCGTGCCTTGTGCCTCTTTCTTCACCGTGAAGACCACTGTCAAGGACCTAACAGACTACAGCAATGATGGAAACTACAATTGCAGTACCATGGCGAAAGACTTGTTTGTGGCAATAGAACAGAGGCCACCAGAGGCCAACCCTAAGGCCTTTAAGGCCTTTGCCAGGGCCTTTCATGCAGTGGCACTCCAGCGGATCGCTGCTACCAAGACATGCAGTGTATGTGGGGCGTCCTGGCAACAGCAGCAGGTGCAGAATGAGCAACACGGCGCAGATCAGGGGGACTGGGGCTTATGTCTGTTGCCCCATTTGAATCCATCGCAGCAAATAAAGTCATATACCCTTCCACAAGTAAGACCATTGTTTTTGCTACTGGTGTGACAAGTGCTGATTTTCGGTATTGGTGCGCATATTTTTGCTTCGGCTTGGATTTTTGGCTTTGTCAGTATTATTCCACATCGCCACCTAGTGTATGTAGAACCTCGAGGTGTTCGGTGCTGCGGCGAGTGACTGTAAACTCGTATTGGTGCTGGTGCTGCTGCAGGTGGCATGTGGCATGTGCATTCGTGTCCTCGGGCTAAGTTGGCTGCTAGCTGCTGCAGCAACCAACGTTGCAGGGGAGCAGCAGCCCGAATGTGTCACCAGTCGTCATCTCACTGCTGCACTGAAACACTACCGATCTGTCAATTCGGTTGGGGGGCTTGACTGTGCGTCCAAACAACCCTGCTGGGACGGCAGCAGCGAGAACAGCCGGAATGCGCTAAAGCAGCAGAAAGCAGCAGCCGGTAGTTGCTGCAGCAGCTTTAAAGCGTTACCCCATGAAGTGCAGCAAAGGGCCCTTGATATATCTATCGCTACTGCGTTTTCCATTGAGCAACTCGCGAAGTAAGCCATAAAAACCGAGAAGTTGGCCATCACACCACGTGGGCCAATCCTTGTGCAGGTAGTCGAGCTCCCTGTCCTTACTGCCAGTTTTGGTGAGGTATGTGTATCTTTTGCTTTCTCATTGCTCTTGCTGAATAATCACTCATACTATGCACACTGAATGCAATAATTGGGATCTACAGTCCGTTGTGTGCCATACGGCTGGTCGGGACAGTTACTTCTACGTGGTGGGTAAGCTAGGGTCTGTTTACATTTTCCTCATCCACTTCTTGAATGTTTCATGTAACAAGCTTCTAAGTAAAGTGTGCACTTTTAGGTACAATTATATATGTATGTTCCTCCTTTGGTTCTGTTCATCTGCTTTTCAGAGAAATACCGTGGAAGCTGAAGGGCCCCACTGGGTCACTAAAAACGCTGATAGAGGCATTAGGGAACCCCAATGCTGCTACAGCAGTTGCTTTGAGTAACCGATTATTGTTATCTGCAAAGGAAGAACCGGACGAGGTATTGCAGCGGCCAACGAAGCAGCATCAGCAACAGCACCATGAACGATTGGTAGAGAAGCCGCCGCAAAAAACGAAAAAACATAATAGCGGCGGCAGCTGTGTCAGCGCAAGGATCAAAAGGAAGGACAGGGGTCCCACTGATAAAGTATCTCAGGCGCAGGTCATCACCAGTCGGCGCAAACGAATGACCCTTGCTTGTACTGCCGGTGCACAGGCTTTGTCTGTTGCTATGGGTCCGCCAGAGCGAGAGCAGGCGAAAGAACAAAAACAAACTTCGAGGAGCAAATAGAGCCAGTTTGTGTATTTGTTTTGTAGGTGCATACAAAAGGAATTTCCCTATTTCCATTACGCCATGCCATCAGTGGGAACTCTCTGGATAGTCTGCATGTAAATAGCCGTTAGCTAATGGACAACCGTTTAAGGGAAAAGTACAATTCAAAGCGTTAAATTAGTTGGCCAGGACGTATGTACATTATACACATCCAAGAGTCTTAGGTGAGAGGAGGCAAAGGCAGAGTACCTATTTTGAAAACTGGGAAGCAGCTAGAAGTATGGCAATGTGTGGCGTGGGCCTGAGATCGACAACCTGCGCTTCCTGACAGTGTGGTAAGGGTCATGTCGCAACGCTCCATTCAAGGTCTCCTCATGAAGGCACTGAACGCAAAATTCCATAGGAGCATTGCCGAATAATACTGAGTGTCCTGTAGCAGGTGAAATTGCATTTCAGCGCTTTATTCTTCAAGGTTAAATTTAAATGAGAATTGGTGGCAAACTGACTAGTTGATTTGCATGTAAAGCTTGTGCATTGCAGATTAGCGGTAGCTCGATACAGGAACATGCGAAGTTATGTGCATGTGCGCCGGATGCGAAGTTCCACTAGTTGAAGGTGCTCACAGGGCCCAGGTACGCTCACTCTGGCTTTAGTGGTCATAAAATGCGGGCATCCAGGGCCCCTCGCAGTCATCAGTGAAGCTGCAGCATCAGCGAACGCTCCACAGCAGAGTTATTCACCATCACTTCTGCGGCGCCTAAGCATTGGCTACTGGAGGACCCTTCACGCCACACTTTTAGAACTTCAGCTCTAGGCAGATGCTACTGCGGCTCCCTTGCTAGTGCAAGTGAAGGCTAAAGGAAGTTTAAAACCGTCAGTGAGTGTATCACTGTTAAGGTCGATGTCAAACATGGTAGTTGTTTCGGTGGGCTCAGTACGCAAGGGGCCCCGACTTTCAAACCTTGAGGCCTCAGAGGGCCCCAAAAGAAGCAGCTTGAACCTGAGCTTCTGATGAATTGAGGATTCCAAGAAGCTTTTCTACATAATAGAGTTAATGGTTTTTCCCCCGAATATTGCGAGTTTCTTTTGACTCTTTCACTACTTTTACAGCAGAAGCGCTAGGGTCTAGATTCAGTGGTTCCTAAGGAAGGAAAGCGCCCCACAGGACACTGGAGTGCGAGGCCTCTGCCTAAAGCCTCGCGCCTTCTGGTTTTTAATTTTTTGGATCGGGAACATGGGGAAAAAGCTGAAAAAGCATCAAAAGGGGGAAGTGGCCCAATACACGACAAGGGCAAGGGCCCTCAGGAAGTTGCAGGTAAGGAGCCACCTCGTCCACATTTAGGGAACTTTTACGTTGGTTTGGCGCTACACTCTGAGATTTCCTCCTATCTTTGTCTCCCCGTGCAGTTTAAATGTGCCTTTTATAGCAAATAGGGGCCTCTGTTGCCCTCCTTGCAGTCCCTTGGTGATTCCTTGGCGCCACAAGCCTCGCTCCTTCCAGAGGTCCTCAGGATGAACATGGAGGCTGCCTTATGAATGTATATGTGTGATCCCTGAGAGCTACTTCCTCAGTCTTCAGAGAGTGTGTAGACCTCGGGCCGTGTTAGTTGTTTTGCGTGGTTTACACACACTCCAATGACCACATGTGGCTCATCTGAGGCTCAGAGAATGTACCTTCTGTGCGTTCATTATTCTACGCCGCTTATGTTGTGTATAGTGGCTGTAGCTCTTTTAAATGGCTGCCTTTGGTGTGCGGCTCAAGGTTTTACGGTTTATGTTATGCGGTATTTTTTTTACGTTTATGTAGGTCTCCCTAGCGGACTTCCGTCGCTTGTGTATATTGAAGGGCATCTATCCTCGTGACCCAAAAAAGAAACGGTTTGGCGTAAACCAGGTTTACTACCATAAGAAGGACTTATTGCACCTACAGGCAGATGGAGTGTTGCTCTCTGCACTGAGAGATATTTCAGCAACCAACAAAAAGATCAGAAAGAGCGTGGGAAGGAAGGAGCACAAAGATGCCAAGAGGAGGCTGAGACTTAGGCCTAAACTACCGCTTCAGCATCTCATCAAGCAAAAGTTCCCTTCGCTTCTTAGTGCCATAGAGGACATCGACGACTGCTTGTGCACCGTCTTCCTTATCGCCAGTAAGAACCGAAATGGAAATGCGTGTGTTTGTCCCAATGCTACTGCCTTTGCCGTTCTGCCTTGTGTGCTAGTGCTGATATTGTGACTTTTATCCCCCCGAAATCCGTCGATCCTGCTAATGCATCATTTGCGGGGTTATGCTGTTCGTGTACTTGCTTTGCGACTGCACACACTGTGTATAGTCCTGTATGGCTTTGCATCTCTCTATGTAAGCTGTGACATGCCTTTCCACCCCCTGTATTTTTTCCTCTCTGCTTCTGTTTGCTCGTGTAATTAGGCCTCCCCTCTGCCGCATCTCGCGGTTTGCCTCCTGAGAGGTCATTGCTGTCCGTGCAACTTTGTGACGAGTTTCTGCTGTTGCTATCACACCTACGGGCTTTGCGAAAGGCATTTGTCTCCATCAAGGGGTTCTTCTTCCAGGCAGAACTTTTAGGCAGACAAGTCACCTGGGTTCTCCCACATGCTTTTGCGCAAGTAAGTCCGAGCCTTGCAAGGGGGCTCCGTGCTATAGCTGGTTTTATTGCTGCTTATGGGGCGTTCGCTGTGTTTGTCGGGGCGTTGGCTACTGCGGCTTTGCTGCACTGTAACAGCTTTCAACCAATGGTTTGATCATCAATGCAGTTGATAGAGCTACGTCGATGCTGCGGACGGTCATTTGTATGTGGTGTTTAGGCCCTTCCCCCTGAAATCGACTGCCGCGTGTTAGATACCTTTTCATTGATGTACTGTTCATCCTTGCGGCACATTCTCTACAAGCTTTATAAAATGGAAGGCCTTCGGTACCCCCCTGCGCCACCTAAGGGGGCCCCTACTGCTGCTGCCGGCTCTGCACACCTCTCTTGTCACAGTCTACAGCAAGCCGTCAGCAGATTCCACATGCTGAAGGTCACTAAGGCACCACAGCAGCAGCATGATTCTGCATCTGCTGCTGCTGGAGAGGATGAGCATGCTACAAATCCATTGGAAGACGCTACAACTGCCGGAGATAGCAGCAACGCAGAGCAAGACACGGAGACCAAGGAGGAAGGCGAAGAAACTGACTCCGCGGCAGAGGAAAGAGATGATACAGGGGAAGAAGAAAGCGAGGACGAAGAGTTGGAGGAATCAAAAATAGAACTGGCAGAGGCCGATCAGCGAGACAATGCAGCACCCCCAGCCAAGACCAGCAAACCAAAGGCTTCAGCCGGCGTCGTACGGCACGACACAAAAGCAGCACCGGAAAGCAACTCAGAGGGAGAGGAATCAGAGCTGGAACGGCCAGACAGAGAAAGTGATACAGACAGTGAGGAAGAGGGAGAAAGCAGTGAGGAGGATAGTGAAGACGCCGATACAGCTGCAGGTGCAGAGCAGGTGAGGCAGTGCCCCGCTGGGCACCTAGAGCAGCGGCTGAAGCTGCGCTTAACGAGCAGAGGAGGCTGGTAGAAGTTTGTTGCTGTTGCTGCCTTTGTGCAGAAGACGACAAGCAGCCCGCTGAAGGGCTGCGGTGTTTCGGAACATCCTGTGCAATGCCTCTTTGAAGGCCTCGTCTTCTTCGTCTGCAGGTATGTTACCTCCACATTCGATCTGGTTGATGCAGTGCCTTTTGGGGCCTACAGTTGAAGGAAGCTGCATTAGTGTTTGTTCCCGATGTCACTCCAGCGTGTTTGTTATTACTTGCTCGATATATTTTTTGAGACTACATACCTCTTTTGGCTGCCGCTGTTGCAGGGAGACACCGTTGCTTCCTCTGTCATTCGCAATTCGGAGTTGCGGGGGCCGTGTGGGTTGGCAGTCAGAGGGCTCTCCAATTGTTGTTAGTGACAAGAGCATCACGCACCAAGTCGTCGACAGGCCCGCAGAAGGTTAGCCAGGGTTTGCCACTTTCAGTTTAAGGTTTGGTGTCTGTGGGGTTCCTATCTTGGCTGCCGGGTTTCGAACGGTTCTGTTTGTGAAGGGTATTTATCTTTCTGTGCATCTGGTGGTTGCTTTTGTGTGCGTCTTGTTGATGCTGGTCCCGTTCGTAGTTCTATTTTCTTACCGTGGTTCTCAGCCTGATGGTGCAGCAGCATGGGCTTGATTATTTTGTTGAATATGTGTTGAATGTACTGTTGTTGCTGTGGCTGATGGTTTGCCGCAGCGGTGTTTCAAGGTTTTGGAGGCTCTAGTCCTTCCCGGGAGTTTGTACAGCCCCAATGGATTTTTGATTGCCTCAATGCTGGCATTCTGCTGCCCACAGCAGACTACGCGCCTGGCAAGGCCTTGCCTCCCCATCTGTCGCCTTTTGTGGTGAGGCAGCAGCAACTGTAGTATTGTTTGTAAAACTGAAGGATTTTTGCAATTTTTGTGGGTACAAGTCCTGAGCTGATTCCTCCAAAGTGTCTTTCTGTCGGTGCCTCCGTGTTTGAATTGTTGCTGCTTTTCCCCTGTGGTTTACAGGATGACGAGGCCGAGGGTTACATTCCTCGGCAGAGGGAAGTCCTAGCTAAGCTTCAGAAAGCTCACAAAGAGAAAACGGCGAACACAGAGACACAAGAAGGCCTTTCAGACAGTGATGGTATGGCGATGTCCACAGCGGCAGGCAGCACCGTTAGCTGCTGTAGTACAAACTGCAGCAAGATGCAGGAGATTGCCGGAGTGGCAATCATGAATTGCTCTAGAAGCGTTTCCGTAGAGCAGGATCAGCTGTAGCATATTTTGTTTTGCGCACCCTGTCCTTTGCGCATCTGCAGGCCCGGTAGACGACCCGGAGGCCTCCTGGCGCCGTGAGAGAGGAGCTGATGTCGAGGCAGAGGTTAAGGTGTGTGCATGCTTTTGCACTGGCAGAAGACACTAGAGGCGCTTCATGCAACCTTTTCGTCTTCTGACTGGGTGCCTTGCAGCTGTCTGGCTTAGGTTTGTCACTTTTTCCAGTGTTACATCTTTGCATTTGGGTTATAAAACTCTTAGTATGCGTACGTTTTACTCTTTCTGCAGGGTAGCAGCGTCACAATGAGCACAAATACAAGCGATTGCACGTCGCCTCCTCCGCGCAAGTCGTAAGTTTTCAAGTGCACTCATTATTGCTGAAGTAGGACGATTACGTTTTCGTCAGAAGAAGTAGTAGCAGAAGCCGTGTGTGGTGTATTCTGTCTGCAGACGGAAGGAAGAATTATCAGAAGAGCAACTCAAGCATCAGAAAGCTTTAATGAACAAAAAGCACAAAAGGCTTCTAGAGCGCATCGAGGTAAGTGTTCCCACCCTAGAATGTCTCTCTGATCGGGACTCGTGGTTTTCGCAGTTCTGGTTCCTTTTTGTCCTTGGGGCGATTTTCCCGTCTATGGCGAGTCTCACATAATCCACGGTGGTCACTGCCCTCTCTCTGTGATGTCGCCCCTGTGAGGTGCTCCACTTGTGCTGCTCCAGCGGAGTGCCAGATATGCATGGAACCCCGTTGTGTGTGCTCATTTTGCTTCTCTCAGTTTGGCCACAAGCGGAAAGAGAAAGAGGCGGCGGCTCTCAAAGCAAAGCGCAGAGCACTCGAGGGGACATCAGAATAAACACTAACCGCAACCTTTGAAGTAGGAGTTGCCGGATCACTTGCTGCAGCAGTAGTAGAATTTGTATGTCCATAGAAGTGTAATCGGCAAAGTGGACCTCCAGCAGTATTTGATGGAGCTTTCCATCACCAGTCGCAACGGCACTTTGGCATCCTATGCGCTTAATTACTTCAGTATCTCAGTAACATGAAGGGCGGTACAGCGAAATGCAGTGATTTACCCTCCTCTTGAACACCACAAGGCCCCATGGGGTCCAGATGATTCACACTGGCCTCGTAGGAGCCTTTTATCGCGGATGCTCATCAAAAGCGGATTACAGTGGCTATTTTTGCTGCAATTGCAGTTACTATGAAGTTTAAAATTTTCAGTCTATCGCACTGTTCGAGTGAGGGCATAGGTCAAAAGATTTTACGTTCAGGGCTTAATGCACACTTGCTCCGCCAAGTAGCAGCTGATGGTTGGAGTTTTTTTGAGACACCTCTTGACGGTTGTAGCCAATAGTATAATTTAGAGTGTCTCAGAAAAGAATGTTGACACATGAATGGCACCTATTGCTAGTAATGCTGCTGTGGTTTAAACACTTTTCTTCTTGCACGCCTTTGCATTCAATACCATAATTTTATGCGAGGAAGTCGAGCAGTCGTCCTCAGCCTTTTGCAAGTCCCCACGCAGCATAGATCCCATGAAGGGCTCCTACTGAAGCCCCAGGATAAGAGTTTCCGGAGGCATCCATACGTAGCAGCAGCGCAGTTGTCGTCTCCTCTCAGTGTTGCCGCGAACATTGCTGTCTCTGACAAAGCAAAAAAAAATCAACGTGATCCCAATGATACAGCGCGTGTGTACCCGAGACGAAAGCTGCTGTTCTATTGTTGCTAGCCCCATCAGTACGAGGCTACCGCTGTAGAACCAGCATCAGCAGCATGAGCCAGAAAGGCTCTCTCGAAGATCCCTTTGCACCAGAGCGTACATGTTTTTGCCGTTGTTGCCTACAAGGGTCTTGATTTTTTTAAATTATGAGGATATTTTTTTCTACTTTGGATACTTCGTAATGCCTGAGCTTTCCTTCTACTGTTCGAGGGGATAAGTGATTTTCGCAGGGAAAACCTCCTGGTTGTAGGGTCTTCCACAAGTGATGTCCCGTTTACCCCCCAAGCCCTAATGTTTAAAAAACTAGGGACACAGAAAGCGGTGTACGAGGCTTTGTACAATGAACTTCGAGCCGGGGAACACCCTCTGAAGACAGGAGTAGCCTTAAAACATCATGGGACATATGATCCCACTTTGCATTCCTCGGGAGGGATGAACTTGTGTCTAGGTACGTAATGTAGGTGTTCAATAGCAAAGGTATGTAAGAGGTAGTTTCGAAGAGCAGCCCTTGCACCAATGGCATGCTTTGTCTTGGGGAGCACTTCAGCTCTGTGCTGCAGCGAGAGGTGGAAGCAAGACAATCTTCCCTCTAATTTTAAGCCATGTGCAGCCTCTAAAAACGTTTCAAAAGCCTATTTTTTTAACCCTATATTCATGAACCTGTTGGGGCTGCTACCTCGATGTTCTTGAAAGGTGACCTTGTAGGCAACCCCAAGCTAAGTGGGGCGATTAGTTCACCAAACTAATGGGAAAGGGCAAGCACAATATGCAAAACGTGCCAGTAGTCTATTTTACTTTCTCTTCTTTCACGCATGCCGAGAAGGTGACCAAAAGAATCTAGAGCCCATAGAAAGTTCCCTTTACTTGGGACCTTGCGGTGGCCCATGCACCAGAGTAGAGAGCTCCCATGGAGGGAGAGGGCCCTCTTTTCCACCTCTAATGACGTCCGAGATGGTCCTTATTCCACTGGTATATTTGCACTGCAGCAACCAAGTTGGATTGGCCGTTGCGTAACTCCTTCTGCAGTGTACAGCGAAGGGCTCACAGGCTCCTCTGGAGGGCATTTACTAACAAGCATAACCCCTCATCAATGGCCCGTTGAATCTAGGGCACAGCAGCGAAGAAGGCAGAAGAAGGCCATCTCACGTCCGCAAGTTCTCGAGCTGTCCCCTGGCCATATGCTACAGGCGGGGGTGCCTGGGGGCCCCGTGCAAAAGACTGCAAGTTACAAGCACTACCAGCAGTTGGAAGCTCCCATAGAGCAACAATGTGCAGGGGGACACTACAGTCGATGCTGCCGCAGCGGTTTCCAGCGGCAGCCGTCGTACCACGATGCCTGCAATGCATGTACCGCTACCCACTGCCTCCCAAGGAGAGAACACCCAATGACTGAGAACCAGTACCACATTTTACTTCAGCACCTGAGGGATCTCGCAGGGCAGTCTGGCCCTTCTGTTCTGGAAAAGGAACCGCAGCAGCAACAGGTTTCCGCCGTGCTACAGCACCAGCCAAACACTCTACTCAGCGAGGAACAACTGAAGGAGGCCGTGCAGCTCTACCTCCGGCAAACAACTGGCTCAGGGCAAAAGCAGCCGCCTCTTGCGAATAATATGCAGCCACTGCAACAACAGATGACAGGGCAGCAGCAGCAGCAGGACGCCACGCAACAGCAGCTCCTTTACTCTCAAAGCTCACCAAGCGGACTCGCTACTAGTACCATTTTGCAAGCTCAGCAGCATATGCAGCAACAACAGATGCTGCAGCATCAACAACTATTGCAGCAACTGCAAGTACTGCAGCAACAAATTCACCAGCAGATGCCAATGCAGTGCAAATCAGCGCAGGAGATGCTTCCTCAAGAGACACAGTGTGGCCACCTGTCAGGTCACGTGCCTCAGCCGCAGCAAAGATCTGGAGCACCAGACTGTGGCTTCTATGCTCCGAGCCGGCGCGTAGAGAGTCTGCTGGATGCCATGCAGGAGGACCGCCAAGGCCCTACGAAGAAGAGCAAACACACATTCGACCCTATAGTGCAGCAGCAAGGAGTAGTGGCGCTCAGGAAGAATGGTGGTCTTCATAGGGTAAGGGCAGGGATCGGCCTTACGAAAAGGACCTCCGGTGATACAGAAAACTTCACCACAAGGGATAAACCCAGCAGCACAGCTGTTGTTCGGGGAGAGGAAGATGCTTCCCGCGGCAGAAGCTGGAGGCAAATGCGCCTGTCCAGAAAAAAGCGAGAGCCTCAGTGACAGGTATTCGGAATCGCGGGCCCTTGCTGTTCCGTTTTCTTCTTGCTTAGCCTTTTGCCTGGTATTACTGTTGGGATGCAGCACCAGCAAAGCAGGTCTTAAAATACGAGGTTCTGTAAGGAACGGCACTTGCCTTGTGATATCGGTTTTTAGGGATTCACAAAGCAGCTAGTGCAATTGCATGAGAATGCAAATTCTCCCAACAAATAAGCCATACTTTCTATAGGGGGGCTCAATACTGCAGATCTTTACCCCCGCTGCAAGCAGCCTGTTTGTCACAGTCTTACTGAATAGGAGACAATTTAAAAGGTGATTCAAAAGAATCTATCAGCTATTCCAAAGGGTTTTTCCTAGTAAAGGACTTATCTGAAATGCGCATGTTTTTTTAGAAAAGATTTTGCGTGGACCAGCAGAATAAGAAAAGGCCTGAGCGTAGCTCTGCTGAATTAGCAGCACTGGACACCTGTTCTTGTCTGCCTAACCAAAGCCAGTAGCGCATGTGGGGACCGTATCGCCTCTGGAGTAGTGCACATCAGATTAGCATTGAGGAAACTCTAGCATTGTTCTTATCGATTCGCTCCCTAAATGCTTAACCTTGACCTGTAAGCTTAAGCTGCATGCAGCATGCAGGCGATATGCGTTTTAAGACACAATTTATCGCAAGAACCAGACTCGTGGCAGTCGTATGCAGGGTTTTGGTTCACGTTCGGTGTTCAGCGTGAATGAACCAGAGCTGCATGCTCAATCGCCTCCTAACGGCAATGCCCCAGCAGCCCTCTATGCGATCCATGATAATGATATTTGCGGCTGAACATTTTCGTTAGTTTGAAGCAGGAGATGCTCAGCACTTACTAAGAGCCGCCACGATAAGCAAGCACCTACAGATCAGGGTGGGGGACTGATCGATCATACACAGTAATGCGTAAAATATGATCGTTGAACCCTAAACAGAGTTAAAGGTACTACTCATGTGTTTCGTTGTATGCTTTCGGGGTTTGTCGAATTGAGTTTTGGGTTGGGGCTGATTGCGGAGCGGCTGTGAGGGGCGTCTAAGTGTAACGGGGCCCTCTTTGTGCGTTTGTTCGTCATAAAAAGCTACAAGAACGCTTTCTCTGTTCAATTCTCTGCTTGTTCCCTTCCTTCGACCAATTATTTTTCAGCTTAACCGTGCAGCAGCAGCGCTGCTCTGTTGCTATCACAGTTGCTGTGGTTGATCGGGAACAGTAGCGATTGTCATTTTCCTTTTCGCTTCTTTGTAGATTGTTGACAATTGTTAAAAGAGGTTTGAAGGGCAAAGATAAAGGAGAAAACAACGCAAGGCCACGCTTGCTGCCCTAGTAAGCGGCCGAACTACCGTATTACCGGGGGCCCCCTCCCGTTCGTTTGTTCGACCGCTCTCAGTGAGGAGGTGGCCCCGGATCGCCGCATTAATTTCCCTCTGTTGTCATCTCTATTCCCCTGCATCCCTATTCTGTGCTGTAGTTGTAGTGTCTGGGCACTTCCCTCTCTGTCTCCCTAGTGGTCTTTGTTGTCCTCTACATCCAGCATTGTCTGCTGCTCCGGGAAGGCCTCTCTCTGATGGAAGGGAGGATAGCTCCCGCGCGGCAGCCACTGCGCCTCAGCAGAAGTCGCGTGCTGCCGGGCTGCCTGTAGAGCCTCAAGTGGTTTCTCATTCCCCGTCGCATTTCTTGCCCCCATACACCTGCTGCTTTCACTGCACCTGACACCAGCGCTAGCCGCTGCTATTGCTCATGCTGGAGCTCTAGCTGCTGCAGCAGCTGGTGGTTACAATGGCAACACAAATAGTGTTGGTGCCGCGTAAACTGCAGCAGCAGACTCCTTCGACTCGCGATGGTCTTTCTCGTGAGGTAGAGATCTCTCAACGCGTTTATGGCTGCCAGCTCATTCAAAAGGCCGGTGTACTACTGAGACTCGAGGCAGTCACGGTCGCTAGTGCCCAAACCATCCTCCACAGGTTTTACTACAGGAAGAGCCTGAAGAAATTCGACGTCAGGGTAAGCAACGGCATTTGGGCAACCACCTAGGAACACAATGGCATTGTGCACCAGAAATTTGTTCTGAGGGTTGCTGACGGCATACAGTGGTTTCGTTACCGCTTGATATGTTGTCAAGGGATTATCTCGGTTTCCGTTCGTGTGGTAGTTTTACCGTAGTATGCGGTTTCATTTTACTATTCTTGCTATAGAAACTGCATGAATGGAAGTGACACCCTTGTGAATATGGTGCCTAGAGTTTTCGTTCCTAATTAATGTCCCTTTTCCTTCAGAACTCTTGACTGCTAATCTCTCTTCTATCTTCTCCGATGCGTGTACTTCATCGGATGTCAGTTTGCTTCTTTTTGCGTTTCGTCTCGTGCTGATTCGATTAATGTCAACCTCTTTACCATCTGCGAACTCCTTGCTTGCAGCCATTTTATCTTTTCATCCATCTCTGAATGTGTCTGTCCCCCCTCCCTCCTCTTTTTTGCCTTTAATTTCTAGTATCACGAGCCTCTCTTCGCTGACACTCTCGGTGGTTGGGTTTTTCTGCATTCCGATTTAGGGATTGTTGTGCGTCTCTTTCCGTGTTAGCTGGTGGCGACCTCGTCCTTGCTGCTGGCCTGCAAGTTGGAGGAGGACCCTCGGAGAGTTAAGAGCTTGATAGATGTCGTGCAGCTCCTTTCCAGGGCAGAAGATGCGAATGCCAAAGTCACAGAAGACAATATAGATGATTTCCTAATTGAATACGACTCAACGGTTAGGATATTTACTGATGCTTTTAGATGTCTTGCTGCTTATGTTGCCAATCCTGTTTATGCTGCTGCTGTTCTGGCTGCTACTGAAGCTGCGCTCTGTTTTCATAGGGTTCTCCATTGTGTTTTCCAACTCGTGTGTGCTCTGCTGATCCAGATCATAGTAATTTGCTAAGGGCATTTCTTACCTTCCACTTCCTATCTTTCGCGTCCTTTTGGTATCATATACATTTCCGCACTATTAGCCCCTGTCGTCAGAAGTTAATTTGGGTGCGAGCCTACGTTTTATTTTCAGGAATTTGACATTGCGCGGGCCGAGATATTTCGTTGCGAGCGCTACATTTTACGGGAGCTGGGCTTCATGGTATCGCAGACACTGGTGCACCCTCACAGATACATTCTTCAATACATTCATGCCCTGTGCAAAGGAGACTACGTGCCGACGAACAGACTCTCACAGATAGCCTGGGGATACCTCAACGATAGGTGAGAATAAGCGGGACTCTTGACTTCCCTGTTGACGAAACGGAAATTTCTCGTGCTACTAGCTTTTCGTTGGTTTCATTGCTGGCACTGTTCCTTCTCATTGTTTTAATAATATTTAAGCACAACGTTGAAGTGGTGGTCTCTTGTGATTGCCCAAGCAGCACCACATTCTCTCTTTCAGATGACTGCTGTATCTGCGGCTGCTTTGTGAGTCGCATTAAACTGCTATATGCTCCAGGCATTAGCAGTTTAACCGAAGTGTTCAACATATTGTTGTTGGCCTGCTTCGTTCCTTCTACATTTATTCATTTCATGTGTCTTTTGTTGCACGTTTTCAGCATGCAGACGACTCTTTGCTGCGAAGTGCAGCCCGCAGTGGTTGCTGTCGGCAGCATTTTCCTAGCGGCCTGTGACCTGAACATCCCGTTAGCCAGAGAGACGGGCTGGTATGAGCTGTTTGATGTAACTTGGGAAGATGTCGTTAAAGTTTGCACTCGCATTCTTTCCCTTTATAAACGCGAACCACCAAAATACAAGAAACTCGCCGAGACAAGGCCAGTAGTCGTCGCAAGACCGGAAAAAAGTATAACTAAGAATGAAAAAGATGACGAAGCTACGCCTGCCGGTGCTGCGCCAAGTGCAGCACCAGCCACTGAGGCCAACAGCAAGAATGCCGTGGACACAGAAACAGAGAAAATGGAAGCCGAGCCGATGGAGGTGGAATCAACGGATAATCCGGAGTTGAAAGTTGATGACAAACAGAGTGAAACAGCAGAAGGGAGAGGGGCAGAGACCCGGCCGGAAGCGTCGCCCGCTAGAGAATCACCGAGTTCAGTGAAGGGTGAGCCGTGTAGTGTGTTGAAATCTCATGTACTTGTATGTTTATGAGTGCCCATTTTTTAAACGTATATATTTGTGACTGGACACGTGTATGCATACATGTACTAGCCTGCATACGCATATGTGGATATATGCACCTACAGGTTTATGGTAGTTTACATGTATATGCATGCATTAAGCTGTTTGTAAATCCTAGTGTTATGTACCTGAGGATATATATGAGTACACTTCCAGATCCGCGGCACCTTGATTATTGTTGGTTTGTAGAGGGTCTGGCGTTGGCAAACGGGTAGGGCGTACAGTCTGCTTAGCATCTATGAGGGGTTGTTGGTGTAGTTTACATCGTTTCTTCTGTCATTGTTATTGTTGCTGCCACCACATGTCTGTTTTCTAGGACTCTCCATGTTATTGCGTTTTCTTATCACAGTGCCTGAGTCCCCGCGCTCTTCTGCAGTTGTTAGTCGTTCCCATGAGGCGTCCACCTCCAGGCGGGAGGCTGGAGAACGAGAGCCACCCGTGTCCCGGCGAGCTGCTGCCTCCGGCAGTGTCAGCTTGTATCGCCCGTCTTCTGAGGATAGCAGAGACCCCAGGGATTCACGACATGGGTATCGTGACTCATCGCACAGGAATAAGCCGACAGACAGCTATCGGAGTAAGTTCCAAGCTATTGTAAAGTCACGCTGCTGTATTCCAGATTGACTAGTCAGTGCAAGAGCTTGGCCTTCTATTTCAAAATTCGCCGAGTTAGACTAGCTTTGCTCCCGGCGCACTTATGACCCTAGTGGTAAATGCGCCTTTCTTTTTTGTGTGCTTGTGTTGCGTCTCTACACAGATGGGCACAGGGAGTCTCGTGAGGAGGCCGCGCATGATCACTCTACTCTGCGTCGTGCTGAATCTCGTGAGAGCCCTTCGCGTTACTCCTCTTCCCGTAGTATGAAGTGGGAAAGGTTCTCATCCAGAAGCAGGTACGAGGGCCACTCCATTGGATTCCGCGAACGGAGGCGGTATATTGATGAGGAAGACCCTTATTCTTCTCGCCGTGGTGAGCCAGAAGATCTACGGGGGTCAGTACCATCTGCCAAAAGGCCAGCACGTCGCGACTCGCCGGGTCGCGTGCATAGGTCCGTGAAGCCATCAGGCCCCGGCTCAAGGCGTCCCTGATACATCAGATGCATGTATTAGTGCTGTCTGTGCTGATGGTTCTCTGACGTCTCTTTATCTCGTGTAGAATCCCTTTTGCCTGGAGTGCAGGCCTCAAACTCGGCAATTCATACGATCTCGTGGTGGGATGCACTTCCAGCCCGTGAAGAGTGGCATTTTCCTGCATTTGTTCACGCTTTGCGTTGTGGGGGGTAAATGGCGCATGCAGAGATTAATTTCCTGTATAAAAACGGGAAAGGCTTCATCGTTAGAGTTCCCGGTAAAATTATGCTAAGTGCGAGCCGCGTTGTGGCACAAGGCTAACTAATTTTGCTGGGATACAGGAGGTTTTGTTCACTAGATCTACCGAACATTGTTGTTATTTGTATTCTAGTGAACTTGAGAGTTCATCATGTGTAGAAAAGCAGTAAAAGCCATTTTAAACAGCTGGAAGAATGTAAGGCTACAGGCTGTACATACGGACAGAACCAACTTGCAGACTTGCTCTTCATTCATTCTTTCCCCATAAAAGACGAATGGGCACAAGGTTTTATGTCCTCTTGCATCTGTGCATAACATTATTTTGATTATATTTAGACCGGAGAGATCGGTCATGCACAACAGCATTTGCCTACCGGTCATTACTCACAATGGATGAAACCCGGAGGAGCTCAATAGAATTGTTGGAAGAAATTAAGCTATGCGGAAAGCTACGGACGGATATTGGAAACGTGTTAATATCGAATGCGCAAAGGGCAGCGAAGTATGGTATAAATATATCATGAAATCTCACTTTACTTGCTCTCTCTGTCCGTGTAACTCCGTACTTCCCTCACAGACTGCAAAATGAAATAGAAGAACACAAGGCGACTACATGCCTCATACAAACTGACATATCTCATCTGGAGTCGAATCTGAAGTCCGCAGAGAGCTCTTTACAACAGGCATCCTGTGGCTTGGAGAAACTAGAAGTTGCGGCTGCGCACATGAAGGAAACAAACTGTATTTTAGCGCAGGAACTGCATCTGTCATCAAAACAAGTTGAGGCAAGTACTAAAGGTGGGCTAATCGTTGGATGTTGGGCACTTCCGTGTTGCTGTTACTTGTTTTGCTGTTTTTGGGTAATGTACAGCGTTCGAGGAGATAAAGAGAAAGCACGTGGTTTTTTGCGAAATGCAAGATGAAACCCACGGAAAGATGTACGGTGTTTGCTAGTATTCTTTTTATCCCTTTCTTGCCTCTTTCTTGTTGCCATCTTGAATAATTATTGCGCTGGTCCCTCTGAATAGCATTTAGAAACTACTGATGAACTTTCGGGAATTATTCAGGACATCTATGGAATCGTTTCTTGAATCCATCGCTCATGAAAACAGACAAATCCAAGGCTTAACGCAAGAATGTGACTCTCTTTTGTTGTCAGTTTCGCAGTTGAAGCAGAAGAAACTGGGGCTCATATCTCAAGTAGAAAACTGCAAAGGCTCTTTTGGTTAGTTTTAATGGTTACGCGATGAGCTCTAGTAGCTTTTATATAGAGCAATGGACCAGAAGCCGCCGCTATGGAATACGAGAAATGCAGACGAGAAAACGCGTCACACCTTGAGGTGATACAAAGCTGCAAGGCAGAAGAAGCAGCATTGCGAAATGTAAGTGCTGCTTATCTCTTGCCGATTTTTATTTGAATGTCATCCTACATAAGCAATCAAAATCCCTTGAAACCGAGTACGCTGAGCTCCGCAAGGGACGCGAAGAGAAACGGGTACTGAATAGTCCCTTTCTCCTCTATTCGTTTCCTTTCATAGCTTCGCCATTTCGAAAATTACACTGAACAAATGCAGAGTGAAGTAGCACGGGATCAGCTAAACATCGATTCTGCAGTCCAAACCGTAAAGAAAAAGACAGTAAGAGGGGATTCAGTGTTCTTTGGGAATTTAAAAGAACAGGTATTTATTATTTCCTGGAAACAGGAAGACACACTGCAAGAGCAGGAAGAGCTACTCCAAGTAGCAGCATTGAAGAATGAGAAGGAAAGGGGACTCGAAGACGCAATTAAACAACTAAAACTGGAGATGTCCGTGGCCACACAAGAGATGCACAAAATAATCGATAACATGGATGAACTGAGACAGCGGTGTGATTTTTACATTTTCTTCCATTCACTCTTGCGATTATCCTGCACTCCCTTTTGCGATAATCGCTGCAAAGGGATTCTGAATTAGCTCAACACAAAGCAGCAATCTTGCAAACTGTAGAGAGGGAAGAAGGAGAACTACATGAGCTGAAGAAGGAAAAAAGCATCACGGATTTCCGAAATGCACAACGGAAAGCTGCAACTCTCTCTGAAAATTTGAAACTGGGGGAAGGTAGAATATCTGAGATCTGTGTAGCTCAGGTGAGTGACAAGGTTCTCTTTACTTGTGTGACAATCATTTAAATCCTTTATTTTATTCATGGTGATCGCTTTGTTGTTAGGAAAAATCAATTTTGGAACAGGCAGAAACGACAGACTTGCTCATGCGAGAAAATTCGATGCTGGCTCGAACCCTGCAGACCTTGGCGCAAAGAGAGAAAGAAGCGGATGATGCACTGCGGCAGGCAAGAGATAATAAGTAGATAGTACACAAGTAGATGGTGATTTTAAGTAAAATCGATATAAGTGTCATGGAGAAAACCAAGCTATCTTGTACTCACTTAAAATTAGGGAGAAACTCTACGCGGACTATTAGCTGGACTGGCACTTCTTTTTGAAGAACAGAAAGACATATCACAACAGCTTACGCTTTCAAAGCAAGAAGTTGATGTGTTTTGCATAAGGGTATATTTGTTCACTGCTGATTTGCCTGCTGTACTCCAGAAATGTCACTGTTTTTTCACGTAAATATTTTTGTGCATTTGCTTAGCTCGATGCAGCGGAAATACAGGTGAAGCAGCTCGCACACGAGAAGATACTCATCGAGGTACAGTTATACCGAAATGTTTTAGCTGTATCTACTTTTTTGCCCCCTGTTATTCTACCTCTCTATACTTGATGGTTTTCTTTATTCTGCTGCATTTTTCCTGCTGACTACTCAATCGCATGTGTATTTTAAGGAGAACTGTGAAATAAGGCGGATGAAGAAGGCAGAAAATGAACAAATTTTGAAGCAGCTTCGAGAAGAAATTGAGGACAAGAGCCATCAAGTTATCGTTATAAAACAAAAACACGAAGAAATTAAAAAGGTGAGTACGAACGCCATCATACACAACATGGCAATCGTTTCCCCGTATTGTTTCGTTGCTAAATTATGCATTCATTTGTGCGTACGAAGGCAGTGGAGGAGATGGAAGCACAGCCGTCAAAACTTGCTGACGTAGCACAGTGCGTTCCTTGCAAAATTATCAAACGGCGAGGGGATAATTTCTATGCAGGAGAGGGCAAAATACGCAAGAGACATTGTGCCGGCTTCGAGAGGTAAAAAACTTAGTATTTTGAGATTGTCATTTGACTTAATAAGTTAAGGAATTGACTATTATTTGCGTTCTATATGGTTACTCTTCGTTTATAGGGGTTGGAACAGGAGTATGAAATGGCTTGCTCAGAACTCCGTGAGGAGTGTAGGCGGCAGTGCACAGAATTGTTACAACAAACTCTAAAGGTAATATCTGTGACTGCGTGTAAGGCATATTATGGAAGCAATCCTTAACCCTCTAATCAATACTTGATTTAATACTAATGGTTGTGCCTTGTGTTATTTTATTGTTATTGTGCAGGACGAGGAGCAGCGGCTCGCAGCTGAAGGGCTGCAAAGAGAAGAAGAAATAAAGGGTCAAATCGATAGCCTTAACGCAGAACGAGAAGAAAACAATATGAAAATTCTATCTCTGGAAACATTATTTAACTGAGGACCGCCGTAGTCCCTCTTGAAGACTACATTCGGCGGCAACTTGATGCATTCTCACACTTGCATCGCTTCTTGCTGGATGTTTAGGAACCTTTATTGCACTGACTAATTGCTTTTACAAGGCAGAACAAGTTTTTATGTTGTGTGTCTACCCAATGTGTAGGTACGCTATACTATCTGCCTTGTATATCTTTGTCTCGTGTACAGCGATGGTGGCATTAAAAAGCCTCAACCAATAGAGGCCAAGCTGTCGTGGCCGCCTGCTGACGTGCTTCCCCCCAAATGGCACACGAGCAACTCGATTACAATTGCTGCTATGGGGAAATTGGGGTTTCAACGGTTGCGGTCTTTTTTCTTTCGGGATTCCCGAAGAAAAAAGCTTTTCGGGATCCCCGAAGTAAAAAGCTTAATTATGTATCGAGTTTTAGATATTGAGCTTTGTTAATTGTGAACTGGGTTGCCTTTCTTCAGACCGCTGCTAAGAATGCTTGCTAGGGTCCTTCTTCCGTGAAATTTATGAATTACTCGAGGGAATGATCTGGAAAACCTCAAACCTGGAAGTGTCTTTGGGGCCTGGGCAAACAACAGTGGGATAGAGGAGGAGCTAAGGCAGCAGATGAGCAGTGAGAGGTATATGGGAACCTACAGGAGATAGTAAGACGAAATGAGGACATGGAGCGATTAGTAGAGAAGGATAGTGAAACGCTTACACAGGTGGTACACTCACCGTACCTAAGAGAGAAGCAGCTGTAGAGATAGGGCAAGCCAAAGGCACATAGAACTAGGTATACTGAAAGACAGCATTGACAGGGTGACGCTGAAAGATCAAGTGAGAAGGAAGACAAAACTAGATGCTTCAACTTCATGCTGTCGGTACAAATGGTCTTGCTGCCCCGATTTTATGTCTCAGAGAGGAACTCTTGAATCCCTTGTGGCAATTCGTCGAACTTGTGAAGCGGAACAACACTGAATTGAAGCAACGGGTAGTCGACGATTCTAGACAAAGAAGCCCCAATGTTTCGGCCTCCTTCAGGCCACCTAACACCGGCAGCGTCAGTGTCCGTAACAAATAAAACAATCGTTCACATAGCACAAAAACTAGAGGGATTGACAACACAGCATAATACAGTACTCATCCAAAGAGATTTACAGCAAATTATATTGTAAAAATGCAGCCGAGATGGAAGTACCATCAACCCGTTGGACCACTTGGCAAGTAGGCAATGCATACCGACCCACGAAAACAAAAATAGGCTTATGGATATAATATGTATACAAATACTGAAAAGAGGACAGGCAGTCACGTTGAAGCCGTGGGACTAGGCATTCAAACACAAGCAGACTTGGCCTTCTACTTTGATAGAAACACGATATCCACGCAATTAATTGCGAAAAGCCTCGATAAATCCTCCATAAGAAATATATATGAGGAAAACGCGCTGCTGAGCTCTGCTCTAATGTAAGGACACGTGAGTGCCTTGCTCATGAACATCTGCCTCTTCATGGATCTGGCTTACATCTCTTAATCGAAAACTGAGTGCTGTTCGCTCTCAGAACCTCCGTTGCCTTGCTGTCCATTTACCGTCTATATTGCTTCCAGTTACTGTCCCTCTCATTCATTCAGTGGATCCCTACGTCCAAGTCTAGGCAGCAGTTTGCTTTGGACTTCTTAAGAACAAGCCTCTCCAATACACGCGATACATGCCATGTTGGGCAAACTTTTCAGCGTGCATCCCTTCGAACTCAGCAAGCCTATGGTGCAGCACTCCTGTACACATCGTCAACTAGCAGGCTAGGGACAGAAAATGATACACGACGAGCGGAGTGGAGAAAGCTACAACCGAAAGATATACAGGGAAAAACACTGTATTCGACACGCGCACCTAGGGCGAGAGAAGATATATAGTTTTCTGCTATACGTGCTCCATATGTGCGTAAATATATTGGGACCACATCGGCCCTTTTAAGTATTCTATTACGAATTATTACCAATAGCGGTGAATCTACATTCTGATCTTCAAAGCCACAACTCTGATTCTAGTGGTCATCCACGATGCCTGCTGCGAATGCAAATAATTCCCTGGAGAGCACTCTCTATTGCTTACTACCAATTTGCGTAGTCCAACAGTGGCTTCGGCTGTTTCCTAGCTCTAAACGAAAAAATGAAATTCGACGCAAACAGCGACAGCTTCCAGGAGATGAAAGTGAGAGAACCGAGTTGGGCATCTCAGGAGCAGGATGCAATTTAGGCTTTAACTTGCTTATTTGGCTGTCTTTACTGCGCAGCTATCCTCACTAACTCTCACTGTACGAATCGTCTCAAAGCGGTGCAGCAGAGTTAAAATATCCTGACAATAATTTGTGGGCTGTACTCTTCCTTTAAGTAGATAAGGGTGTGTGTACTCCTCTACCGATGCAAATAATTGATACTTCGAGCGTCCGTACTTGGTAGCCATATCCCGCTTCTAGAACTGTTCTGCTTTCCGCTCGAAGAAACCCCTGATGTTCCTTCTAGAACTCCTAAAAGTTCTTGTGAAGCTGACTAGAAAGACCCTACGGCTTGCCTTAAGGACTCCTTCTGAGACACCTACGGGAACTTTGTAATATTCACTACAATCCTCTTTTTCAGGAGTGTAGAGGTTTATGGTGACGTTTAAACATCCTGAGCAAGCGTCATGCACTTAAGAAGGTTTTTTAAAGACTTCACATGCGCCACTATTAGCCCTCCATGCAGAAGGGAGGGATCTTATTTTTAATCGATAAAACCATGCATGCCTGCTCCTGCTTAGAGATTGCTGGAATTTTTATATTTGTCACAGTGTTCATGGCTGGTAACTCCCCGTCCTTAAATGCATTTATTCTGGCTAATGAAGGACCTGCTGTTACCCCTGGGTGACCCACCGATCAAAAGTACTTATTGAGCAAGAGATGTATAGAGACATGTGCACGAATCTGGTTCTACCGATATAACAGTAGTTTGGTGAGCAGCTTGGGCAATTATACATCTGATATATTACAAAGCTTTTCTGAAAAAACTCCTAGACGGCAGTTCATGCATCGTGCTGCTTGCCTTTGGCGCTGTTGGTCGTATCATCGAAACCATCGTTAGAGTCAAACACTTTTGAGCCAGACCTCGCCTGTATTAAGCAAAGGCTACAACAGAAGAGAAAGAGGAATTCTTAACTAATAATGCTAGATCTGGCCGGGTGAGAGGAGAGGCAACATCGTATGCCACAACTACCGGTGAGACTCTCCTTGCGATTGCTGGTTGTATTCTTGCTGGTGATTTGCCGCTGTTGTAGGCAGTAGTTACGCGGTTTGGGTCGCTGCTTAACAGACGTCTGCTGCTGATAAGATTTCCACGAGGAGGGCCCTGCAAGGTTGGGGGGAGGGGAGCAGAGGCTCAGAGACTTCCGTCAGGGAGCACCTGCGAGTTGATCTCGTTTTTATTTGTAATTCCCACGGCCCCAGGAGTATATACAGCTGGGGGATAGTACCGGTCGGCCTAGAACAAGTGCACGAAGCCTTGAAGCATCGATTCAATGCTGTTCTGCCCTTTCGTTTATAGAACCAATGGTCGTGCAACATGAGAGGGGATGCCGCTCTTCCTCAACTTTGACCAGAGACAGCAAGCGACACTATTCCACAGATGCAAAGAAGTACATATAGAGGAGCAGAAGTACAGGGGTCGTGAGAAAGCAGATATATTTTACAGTTAGACGCACTTTCGAATGCAAAGGCGGCAAGTATGAGCACAGTTTTGTGTTTCACGCGACCTTCCTCCAGCCCTCGCCACTGGCCTTCATGTTGCTGTTCTGCTCTCTCTTTTTTCTCGAACAGATCGGCAATTAAATGACGAGCTAGTTGAGCATGTTATGTACATCTTGAAGAAAAATCAATAGAAACACAGAGTTTTAAGCCCTCCCTCGTACCAAAACATGGGTGTGAAGGAGGTACCCTTGTCTTTTTCTGTAAAGCAATCCTCTTAAAGACCTTACTTGAGCATTCGCAGTTTACATATCAGGATCAAGCTATCAGTCCTCTTCATATATTGAGGACAAAGAGTGGAAAGAGCTGTTCTTACCCTTTGGTCCAGTGACCTACCCGGAGGCTGTGGGAAGTATGTGAAAGTGAGACACCAAGCATCAATTTGCAATAAAAAGTGTGAGCAAAAAGAATTAACGTAAGAATGACTTTGTAATAATATCACCTTCAGCTATTTAGCCCTCGAAATCGTTTCTCCCTAAACTGTTTGCTTTTCGCGTCGATACCGTTGCAGCCTCCAAGAACATTTAGCTGTGTATATACTTATATAGCCGGTTCTATCTAGTATTGGTTTGCAAGCTACGAAACCCCGTGCGTGAAGAGTAGCGATCCCATTCTTGCCGCCATGGGCCACTGTTTTCTCACTGCTGTTCTCCCCTCCACTTCGTTATAGCACTCCATCATCGGACACGAATCTGGTCCCTCAAGATGCAGAAAAGGCCCACGGCATGTGTTCCTCTAGGCGGCTTACGAAGAGAGATAGCTAAACCCACAAGCCTTTGATCCCTTGCCTTAGAGTAAGGCGTTGACTACGCAAAGTGCTGCCAAAAGGTAAATGTTTTCCCACGCCCAGCTCCTAGAATGAGGCTTTTACGACTCCACGCCCACTAAGCGTTCTTCTGCCTGTCCCCTATTCTTAGATGTTGTGTTTGCTTTCGGGACGAGGCCGATTCGACAAACCAAAGCAAGCAAATGCAAGCAAGGCTCCGCTGCCCACGCAGGGCCTGCCAAGTTTTAAAAACGATTCAAACTGCATTTTACGCCTCAATCGAGTGCCTTGTAGGGTTCTCGAGGACACAAAGAGTATCTAAGTACCCTCGGGATCCGCAATCACATAAAGAGTGCTGTAGCAACCCCGAAGGAGAATACATAGCAAAAATCGAGGCCCACACCGCTCCATCCCACCCGCCCTCCCATAAGGCTCTCACACTGCCCAAAGCAGACCCTCAGGGGCACGCCAAGCACAGAATTGGTGCCACTCCGATTTGAAACTCTTGCCTAGTATCCGCCTTATCAAGACCTTGCGGGCCGTTCAAAGGGGCTCGAAGGGCCGTACGGTCTGTGCGGCTATGCGGAGGCCCTCACCATGGGGAGCAAGTCAGAAGGCCTAGAGGGGTTTCCCAGGTGCAAGTCAGTCGTATTAGCGTGCCTTATGCATCAGAGCGTCTACCTAGGTGTTGAATATCTAGGACTCGGCTCAGGACCCCTAAAATGAATTCTTCTGGTCCCGGTCTAGGGGGGCTCTCCAGCTCCATGCGGATAAGGGCCTCCTCTAACCGCCTCAGTTTCTTCTCCTCTTTCTGCAGCACTGGGTTGAGCGCCAACAAGTGCCTCCGTGGCAAAACTCTGGGACTGAGGACCTTCTTAGGTTCCCTCTCCTCATCTTCGCTCTCAACCTCGGAGTTTCTCTCAACGGTGGGCTCGCGGGGATAACTCCCTGACCTTTTGGGGCCCCCAGAGTCCTCAAGGTCTTCTGTGTCTATAGCATGCTCCTCTTGAACTGGCGCTTCAGGAGCTGATTTTTGTGGTGTGGCGTCGGGCAGGCCCATGATTTCCGCCATATGCGTGTTTGATGCTTTAGAGGCCTTGTGGCTCGGTCGCCGTCGAATTTTTGCATTATTAGATAGTCTGCCCTTTAGACCTCTTGCGACCCTTGTGGTCAGCAAGAGAAGCAATATTGCACAAGAAAACAATGAGACTGCTACAGCAAAACGGTCTGCTGGCCCCAAGTTGGGGGAAAGTAACATATATCCTAGATTTTCTCTTTTACTATCAGCCTCGCGGAAAGAGACGGCCTTGGCTGCCCTCGAATTCTGTAGATGAAGTACTAATTCCTGTATCGGGCCTGAATTCTCAGCGAGGAACTCTTCATCAGCAGCATCCTCATCTGTCTCCACGGAGTCAGAGGAGTACGCGGCCATTCCTTCGGAGAGCCCCTGATGGGCCCCTATAGAATTTGACTCGAGTGCGAAAACGCCTTAAGCCTTTTATAGGCCTTAAAAAACACAAAGCAGGGCAGAAAGGAGGGGTTCATCGGGGCCTTCAACATGTGCGAGTAGTGCTGGGCCAAGCAGAGAGGAAGGCTGCAAGGGGTGGGCATTGCTCAAGGGGACAACAAGACCTAAAGAGAGAATATCACTACATATGCTCAATTATGCTGTGTAAGTAGGCAGCAAAGGAGTGAGAGAGAGCCATAGAGGCCTAGCCGGCGCGTTGCACGGGGTAGCCGTGCAGCCTGGATGCCCAGGAAAGCTCTGTAGGCTGGGGAAGGAAAGCGATGCGTATCTATTCGAAACCAACGTGATTAATCTACCAAAGTCATTCATCTTCCCTAAATGACTGGTAACAAATGGGTAGTTGCGTAGTCTGATAGCAATCAATGATGCTTAGACTACAGGCTACGAGTTCTCGGGGCCCCCTCTGCCAGCTAACCTAGCACCACGCCTACTACGGGGCCCTTTAAATTGCGCCAATAGGTGTGTAAAAGACGCTCTGTGATGCTTCATACATGTTAAATTAGGGACTCATGCCATGTGGAATCTGATGTTTTCCGGCACCAAGCTGCAGCAGCAGAAACGAGGGATGCCTCGGGGGCCCCCAGGAATTCGCAGGAAGAATTTGTTCCATGCTGCGGGAAGAAGGACTATGCGAGCCAGTTGGATACCTCTGGAGAGAAAAGTCTGATTCCTTAGGCCTAATTTACGTGAAGAGCCATGGGCGAAGCAGTGGAGCATGGCAAACTACCCCGAGCAAAAGGCAACACTAAGTGAAGTAATCCGAGCAAGAAGGCATGCTTTGTGGGTTTTTGTTCTTCCTGAAACCACGCAGGATCCTTTTTCTTTGTAGTTCATTCGGATCCACGAGGGCTTTAGGGGATGCGGGGCCTTACTTTTGCCAGTCTAAATGGCAACACACCCTTCACCATGGGAGCATGAGTTCCCCCCATCCAACCTAGGAGCATCCGAAGGGATGTCTTCTGTCGACACTTCTTCCATGGCGCTAGATAGCAAACCTACGGGTGGCTTAGGCCCCCTGGGGGATTCGAAGCCGCCAGGGGGCCCTTCGGTTAGTGAAGAGGCCCCCGCTAAAGATCTGGTCGCAAACCAGTGCCCTCCGCTTTGGGGGCCACT
The DNA here is from genome assembly GCF_002999335.1 of Cyclospora cayetanensis. Classification (NCBI taxonomy): domain Eukaryota; phylum Apicomplexa; class Conoidasida; order Eucoccidiorida; family Eimeriidae; genus Cyclospora; species Cyclospora cayetanensis. The sequence continues at coordinate 89,709 of NW_020312458.1, read as the reverse complement.
CTCAGGATTGGCGTGGGCGGGGGGAACGCAAGGGTTCAAGAGCTGGAGGGGCTCCTGCAAGGGTCTGGGGGCCCTCTTGGGGGGCCCCTGGTTAGCTGGCGAGACTGTGGAATTCGTGGGGAACGAAGCCGAGATGCTCAGAAAGGTCCGCCTATATGCTTAAGATTCGGATTTCCAGGCAATATAGGTCTGTGCGTAGAAATACGCATATGCAAGTCTGGACTCTGAATTTTCGGGGTTCAGAGTTTGAGTGTGTGTGTTTTCGGTAGGCTCTCATAACTGCCTCCCTTGACGTTCTCTTAGGAGATCCCAGCTGCACAGGTCTATTCCTTTCCCTCCAAGGGGCACCTGTCAGCCGATACTTGGTGGAGGCCTTGAGAATGTATCCAAACTACAAGCAAAGGCTACCAGTGCTCGGCCTACCCCACAGGGACCCCTCAGACATGCAGGCAAGCTGCACTGGGGGCAGCCACGGGAGGGCGATGCTGGCCTCAGGGAAATGCATGCTCATGCTCCATGAGGTGCCAATGTTGAAGTCTGCGCTTGCTGCTGTCGCTGCTCATATTTCGATGCTGCTCTTGCGTCGCGGCTCAGGAGCGGCAAACCTTGGAGTCTTCTGTCCTCTCGCGGCTGCGGCAGGCTTCGTGCTCTTCTCTGGAGGGCCTTCTGCACTTCTTTGATCTGGCTGATGCTACTGCGTCTACGCAGCAACAGCAGCAACAGCCACTGCGGGTTGTGGCCATCGAAGGTCTTTCGCTGATACTCACCCTTCACCAAGGACAAATCCCCAGTAAGGCCTTGTGTTTGAGGGTTGAGGCTCTGTATCCACTTAAGGGGCCTCGTAGGTGCGGTATGGACTCTGGTCTTTTTGGCGTTGGATTGTGGGCCTTTTAGACTCTGTTGGTGATACTTTGAGTTTCTGCCTTCCTCTTATTGCTTCTTTATTCTCGCTTTGTCTCGCTCGCTCTTTGTACAGCTGTTCGCTTGATTGCAAAGAAGCTGCGGCGCCTTGCGTCTGTGCATCAACTCCTCCTTGTGGTAAGACTTTAAAAGATAATAACGGGTTAATACGCGTTCTCGGTACATCAGAAGCCTGAAGGCTCCCACCCAAAGGTCTACAGGTTCTTCCCATGTCAACTCCGTCAAGCCCCCCAACCGCTTCGCAGTCTGTATTTACTTCGGAAGAAATTCGAGACAGTTCCACCGTGTGGGGGTCCCGGTAGTTTGCCTAGTACTGAGCAGCACTGAACTAAAGGAACACATGGCATGGAGTGGCAATTGGCAGCTCTCTTGTTCATTCGTTTGCGTGCTCGCTCAGTGGGGGAATCACTTGGTTGGAGCTCCCAGTCATACGGTGAGCCCTGTGCTTCCGGCGAGTTCTTGTCCTGTCGTTTTCTCACTGCTTCATTTCCTTCGCGCCTTTCTTCTGCCCACTAATGCTTCGTATACGCCCCTGTGTGTTCTCTGTGCACTAACAGAAAACTTTGGCGGGCCGGGCTTGCCCTCCTCAATCCCTTTGTGCCTCCCCAGCGCTTGGCAGAAACTGGCAAGCCAACGGACCCCATACGCAAGTATGATGTGCTCACCATAAGGGGCACAGGGATTCCAGTCTGTGAGGGTTTATGGTCACGTTTACAGTTGCTACAGCCCAGTACCTTCTCGCGTCATTAGTGTTTTGGGGAGCCGGCGAGGCCTTTACGAGAGGAGCTCACCCCCTGTGACCTAGGATGCTTTTTTCTCGGGGGGCATGCATCTTCAGATCTTGATTGAGTTGGCAAATCCACAGCTACCTTGTGAGGGGGGCTCTCCAGGGTCTGAGCTTCACAAGGAGTCCCTCTTGAAACTAACTTTGCTGAAGACCCCTAGACAAGTGCGATCGGGTGCCCCAGATCACCGAGTTCTTAGACAGGCTTTCATGGGAGCTTTCTGTAGCTCACACCGTGTCTCCCTCCACGTTCCCAGAAATCAATAGAGAGGGGTCCCTTGCAGCTCCACTGACGGAGAGGGCTGCGACCTCTGGGGACACATGAACCCGGAGGAAACCAGAGGCTTGTAAGAGCTTTCAAGAAACGTAATTTGTTTGCCTTGTCGATTTTCCTGCAGCCCCAAGGTCTCCTAGCCTTCGTATCGGCCACTCCGGCAGGTACTACTGCAGCCTGCGTATCGCAACCCCATTACGGCCATAAGGCTTACTACTGCACTCGGGGCAGAACCGACGCCCTCCGCATATGAGTTCCAAAGATGCACGGAAGCAATTTTAGGTGCATGTACACTGCAGAGCAAATCAAGGTATCTCCGGTGCGTCTTCACTGTGGGTGGCTGCTCAGGCCTTCTGGTGGACACAGAGACAGCAGGAAATTCCCAGTACAGTTCTCTGAGAGCGGCCCGAGAAAAAAGGGGATCTTCGGCGGGTGGTCCCCAATAAAGCAACCATGGGAGCAGATATCGCAAAGTACTAGGCGGCTCACATTAGGGCTTGCAGCTTTTTAACCTGTTCCCCAGCCCCCGTCTTCTGCTACAGTGCTAGTGCAGCATTTGTAGCTGGCTCTTGCACCGGAGCGGTGCTTGCTACAACAGGCGGTACTGCCAGCTGCAGCGTGACCCTTGTTCAAGCAGCATGCGCATAAAGTGCAAGTTCATCTGTATATATGAGGATGGTTGTGTGGCTACACATGAGCGGTGGCTGTTGCCACTATTGCTTGATGGCATATCTGCCAGATTTAAGCTTCCTCTCGAGTTTCTCCTGCTTCTTCTTGTAGGCAAGGGCCTCCGGAGATGTGTCGTCTGGCGTGTCTGGGGTGAACACCCAACGGAGAGTTTTCTTAATGGCCCAGTAGATGCAGTAGAGCGGTACCCCAAGCCACACCCCCCACCCCCAAGGATGAAGGCCACCCAGGACAGTGGCACACAGGGCAACAATGTACACGTCTGTTGCAGTGCTACTTTTAACACCGAGTAATAATGCATCCTTTTGCCAAGAATATGAGGCCTTCAAGGCCCCCAAAGTGAATAGCCAAGGAAGGGCCTCCATGAGAGAAGGGATCCGCGAGGAGTACCCCCAGCACAAGGACAAACGCAGAAATATGTGCAAGACCTGAATACAGACAGACAAGGAAAAAAGGTACACAGCTAGTCATTAGAAGGAGGAAGCAGAAACCAATTTATAAGAATGAGCGAGGCATGTACGCGAACGCTGATCTAGAGAAGAAATTGCGGGGCACCAAAGGAGCACAGGCAAAGATGCAAACGAATTAGATGATGCAGTTTACGGTATAGACAACAATCTCTCACCCTGTGATAGCAAGATGAACAACAAGAATGCAGTCGCACGAGGCAAAGACACGGACGTATCGAGTATTCGCTAGCTGGGCTTTGAGCTCGCCTATTAGGGTGTAGGAATTACCGCTGCGATGGCTACATATTTAAAATGCCGCTTCTCGTAGTCTTCGGCCTCCCTGGCTCTCTTCTTGTCCGCTTGGCCTGCCATCCTCTGCAAGCCCTAGAACCCCCCAGGTGGCCATACAGGTACGCGTGTCTTGCTGGATTGGGATGTCGCGGGTTGAAAAGATTTGACCTCTGTTATTATGTTCAAAGTAGGGAATAATACGACTGGGAACAGAAAGAGTGAACTTCAGGGAGACACTACGAGCAGAAACAGCAGGAAGCCCAGCAGCCTCCCATGCACAAAGGCTTCAAAAATTGGAATTTGGAGGAATAAAAGACAAACTCGCTATTATTGATTAAGATAATACAAGACAAATAGTGATCAATGCCGAACTGACAGCTCCAACAGTAGAGATTGAGCGACTTAGCTTTGGGACTCCGAGGAGTCCTTCGCCACCTACTCACTCTCTAACATGGTAGACTGCACAAAAATACGGTGTAATCTAGCTAATAGCTAAATTCGAAGCTTTGATCTGTTTGAACATAGACTTCTAACCCTTTGACTTGCGGTTCGTAAACCTTCAGCGCTATACCGTTTCCGTTATGTAAAAGCTTGATGCTCTTGGCGCAAAGCCCAAAACTCATTAGTTGATCGTAAACCGTGACACTATATGCTTACCCTGAAGCATGATTAAAAGTCCCTCGTGCAGAGGGTCGATGGGGTGGGCATCCACTTGCATGAGCCCCATGGGTGGTTTCAGGGGAAAAAAACAACGTGGGGATGAGCTAATGCCTAAGGCATAGGACCTATGCCCTAAAACGTAATCACGTTACCTTTATACAAACTCAATGAAAGAGGGCAAGGGCTTGGAGCTTGGCCGGTACTCGAGTTTTCTAGTCATCCAAGCAATTTGCACAGCACGCCGGATTCAGAGCGCACCCCTGTGGATAGCTTCAGAGAGCGACCAATAGCGTAGTGGCGCCAGCATACAGGCTGCATTGTGACCCAACGCTCTTACGAATGAATGCTCGTCTTTTTGCCTCAGCCCTTCGGGCCATATATGTATAGCACAAACTAACTGTCTCTGTACTTAGAGGGTGTTTTAAAAACTCTAGACCTGCATGTCTAGCTGTTTCCTTGTCTGCCACACTCTACTTATCTGCCGGCCCACTTAGCTGCTGTCCTGCCTCATGAAAGTTTTGTGCTTAGCATGCACCTGTCTGCGCTTATCGTCTTTGAAAGCGAGGCAGTGCTAGATACTGCTCATCTTTTGCCTTGGCCTTTGCATCGATGAAGTCAGAACAATAAAAGGTCACGTTGTTTCCACGTTCGAGTGGCTCTGTATCGCGATCTTCTTGCACTGTGTACTTTTTGGCAGACCTCCAGAAAAGTACTTAGCTTCTGCCATCTTTCCCCTCGCTAGCAGGTAAACGGTAGAAGCAGAGTGCCTACTTCCGCGAGAATAATTTGTGATGCGCAGTTTTACCTGGAGCCCTTGGATAAGTATCACAGTAGCTAAAGGCTTCTACACAAAAAGAGGGCAAGAGCCGGGAGTCCCACTTCAGGGGGCTACAGGAGTTTTGCCTGCATAGGCAAATGGAGGCCAGGCGGCCAACGACAGAAAGGTGGGCCCTGAGGACTCAAGAATACCTATTTTACAGAGGGGAAATAATATTGGAGAAGTCACGCTAGATACATCGCGCCTGCATTAGCCTTTGGGATTAAATGAGTGGTTAGCGAGAGTTGAAAGAACTAGGTGCAGAGAAAGAACGGTGAGGAAATTTTTGTTCTGAAAGTACACCAGTTGGACTGATAATTGCGGGTAAACGAGACACCCTAGCCAAATTTTATTTTGTTAGGGTACCGTTCACTAATTCCTCTCTATTGACACGGAGATTACGAACGTAGACTTTATTGACCAGATTTCAATAGCAAGTGTCTCTGTAGCTAGCTCTGTCCTGCAGGACAATAAGCCGCCAATAAGGAAGCCAGGAATCGTCTTGTGAAGCCCCCTTGAAACAGTAGACCCACAATTCGAGCCTGAGAGAAGGCTGAAGCGATTCCAATGTATGACTACTAAAAGCGCGCAAAAGGCAACAGATGCATTTGTCGAGGCCGATGGGGTTGTGGTTTTCTCCATCCACGGTCAAAGACCTGAGATCTTGCCTCAAGCTGATGGCATGCCAGTATATTGCGTCATGCTTGCAGCCCCCTCAAGCCTATTCTCTAGCAGTGAGCCTATGTGCCTTGCCATCTATACGGGCCAACCATTATCGCGTCTATCCGAGGTCCAGTGAGCACTGCTCGCCTCATGCGAAATCCCCAGACTAGGGAAAGAGGAGCAGCAGGAGAAAACTTCACGTCGGCTTGAGTTTTACCAGTGACATGACAGTGCTGCTTGACCTACAAGAAAAAGCAAAGTTTGGGGATTGTTAGAGAAAGGTGGATACAACCCAACGTATTGCCTAACGTCCCCACTCCAAGCATCAACCTGTAATAGCAAAAGCTGCACCATGGAAGCCACTCCAGAGGGCTGTTTACTTAGTTTTTCTTCCCCGGACCTAAGAGAATTCACGTACGGGATGGGACTGGCAGGAGCTGCTTGAGTAACGCAGCCAGCAACGCTACACTTTGGCATTTTCTAATTCAACCCATGTACTTTTAAAAGAACTACTCTAGAACGAACTCATAGGCTTGGTTATTCGTGTATCTGTTTTCTGGCAGAGTAGCGTAAGCACCATGCAGTATTAGGCACTTCTATACGTGTGCGCTAGATGCGATGTGCAATTAGCTGGGAGTGTTTGGAGTGCTTCTAGCGTGCAGCGATGTACAGCTACGCTGTCCTTCGCCTCTCATGTCGTAACCCTCAAGGACAAAGGTATTCAAATGGAGGAGCTCTTTTAAAGAAACTTTGTAAGTTTATCCGAAGCTTGTATTGGGTATGCAATGAAGTATACCCCTACAGAGATCTTAGACGGAATGTTACAAATGATGCATTTGGCAAGCAGAGCAGCAGGAAAGAGTTTGGCGTGGCTCATGCACCGTTCATTGGCTTTCTATTTACCCTATATATTCCTTTACTGCTTCTAGTTAGTTTTGTCTGTGCATTTGCTCAGAAGAGTCACTAAGGAGTAGAGGTGTGTGGAGTTAAGCTGCACTTAAACACCTTAACGAACACCAGTCGTTTAGTTGAGAAATAGAGGAATCGACTGACTACTTCAACTGTTCATGTATCTTATTTATTGCACCATACCGCCAGCTCGATACACAACCACTCCATGTTGCGTTTGAATGTGCGGTAGATGCCATATGTACCTAGCTGGGAATGCTTTCAATGCATATAGGCTACATCAACACGCAACCCAACAGTACCCTCCCCATCATGCTGGCAAATCTGAGGGATGAGGGCAGCAGAACGGGGGGGCACTTTCGAGAGACAGTCATTACTGTTAACGCATTTGTATTGCGCCTCAAGTTAGATGTTTCCTGACTCAGACCTTTGACAGAGCGCTACATGAGGTTTCGTATAACAGACCTGTACTTCAGATAGGCAAAAGGGCTGTAACGGGCTTTATTTATTAGGCCTCTTAACTCAAAATCCCATTCTTTAAATTGCAATTACTGTACTCAATATCAATGGCAACGCCGAAGCATTGGCATGAAGGAAGGGGCTTTCGCAGGGTTGAGTAGCTCAGCTCACTAACAAGCAACACGGAGCAAATTTTGCGGCAATAATCCGGTACACCTGCCAACATAGGGTTCTGTGGCCCAATGGTATGGAGACACAGCCGAGGGTCTCATTCCCCCACTTTTGCCATACTTCTGTTTCTCTTTCCTCTCTCTTTTCTCCCTCACAGACAAATCGAGCCTGTCCTCAGCAGTTGTTCAACGTCAAAGGGAAGGGGGAGATTTTGTGGGACCTGAAGCCGCTGTTCTTTGGACCTGCTATGGTAAGTTGCTACATGGAAGTATCAATTGTCGTCCACTCTCACCCTGGCCGCCACTGCCCAGCTATGACCACAAAGAGAATCCCACATTGGAACAGTGGCAACAAAATTACAATTCGAGTCAAAATTGAATGAAGAAGGTGAAACAACTGGGACAGAGAAACTGACTGTTCTTCGTACGGCTGTGCCAACCAAAGCATGATTCGGCTGCAGGGAAAGCCGCTTCTTGATTGGGCGCACGCCTTAGAGGAAACGCCAACAGCTCTGTAATGGCTTGACCAAAACATCACAAAACAAACGAAATAAATGAATAAAACTTTTTATGCTTATCCGTCTCACCGCCTCCGAGGTGTAGATACGCTTCAGCGATCGGCTGCGAGGCTGCAGCCAGCCACTGCAGACTTTCCTCTTCCTTTACTTTTTGAATGCCATAAAGGGTAAAAAGGGTGGAGGGAGTAGAACTGTGTTCCTATTCCATATGCGACGGCAGCTGCAACCACCCTCCATTTCACCCAGACAACTCAGAGAGGCCCCCAGTTGCCTCGAAACGACTGCCGCTTCCCTCTGCCAGCCTCCCATTTCCGCTGCACAGTTGAACCAGTCTCCTCCGTCACCCTCTGCAGACTCATGCAAACAGCTGCAGTAGCCTGTAGGGGGCCCCTTGCGCGCAGCCAGTCCAGGCGAGGGCGGCTCACTAAGGAGGCCGCATCTATTCTTTTGGGGAGGCTGTACCCCGCCTTCGCTCCGCCATTGTCATCAAGAGGCACAATACGAACCACATCATAGCAGCGAGATTTAGCGCAGTCCTCCCCGTTCAGGCCTCCTGTCGCCGAGTTTGCAGTCAAGGGTTTTGGATTCAGGGCTTTAAGTGTTATTTCGTCAACCCCCAAGTGTGCATCTTTCTCCCGTTACCACTGTCTACTTCCCTTTATGATTGAGCACCTGTGAAGCCAATATTCGATCGAAGGGACTGACTTCTACTAGTGCTCCCTTAGGGGGGGCCCTTCAGTATCGGTGATGGTGTCGGGATATTCCGGGGGCCCCATGGGGACTTTAGGGGCCCCAGGGCCCCCTGAAGGAGAAATGCGGTGCCCTATTGGGACGCGTATCTATGTGCCCTCTGCTGAGTCTGTATGGACAACAGCATCGGTGGTTTCTGTCGAGGCAAATGGAGTTCTTATTGCGAAACTAGACGCTGAAGGACAAGTGGTGCAGCTAAAGAAAGGGGACCCTTTTTACCTCTGCAATACAGGTCAGATAAGAGAGGAGTCTCAGACTCGTTGGTCGATTAGATATGCTCAAACCTCGAAACTGTGGTGTCGTGCTTCAATGCTGGCAAGCGAATATCATGGTTCAGGGTTTCCGTTTCGTGGTTTGTGCAATACAGATGAATGGAACGCCCGTGGTCTATGTGCTCCGGAGGATTTGACATCCTTGATGCATCTTCACGAGGCTGCCGTCCTGGATTCTTTGGATATCCGCTTTGAAATTGATTCTATCTACACATTCACAGGCCAAATCCTCATCGCTGTCAACCCCTTCAAAACCTTGAAGGGCTTGTACGATTACTCCGTGAGATACAAGCCATTAGTCACTCTAAGAGGAAACCTTAGGCCGCCAGTATAGGGGATCATTCAAATTTTAGTATCCCAAAGGCGGGCACCTCGTTCTAGACATGCCCTAAACCAACCCTAAGCCGATACGTGGCAACAGCCAGCCGTGCGGCTTTTCCTAACGAAGTGCTTCCCTTTGCTGCCCAGACCCCTCAAAATGTCGAAATTAGAACCCTCGTGCTCTTAAAAGCTATACGCGAACCCCATGCTAGAGAGTCCGTATGCTGTTTCGTAGACGCTAAAGCGATACATCCATCTACGAGGTTTTGAATCCGATGCGTCTCGCGTAGCTACGAGTGGAGCGGCTGCGCGAGGCTCAAGCAGCGAGGGAACTCATGGGGGAGGATCTCGAGATGCGTTAAAGGAACCTCATGTGTTTGCAACAAGCAGTGCAGCCTATGAGGGCATGTGCCTTAATCGGAAGAGCCAGACAATCCTGATTAGCGGAGAGTCTGGAGCCGGCAAGACGGAGAGCACGAAATTTGTGATGAAATTCCTTGCATGTGCGGGTAGCGACGACATTGAGAAACGCTCCACGGTGAGGGGTGTGAAGGGGGGACACGCGGGATGCCGCAAAGTCTCGAACACGCACTTCGGGTTGTAGTTGGTCTTCTGTTTCGCAGCGGCAATGCGAGAAGCTATGCATTCGCCTTCACGTAGAAGGGCCATTAGTGCTGCTGCCTGCCGTTTCTCCTCGCCGCATTGTTTAGGTTGAGTCGCAAGTGCTGGAGTCCAATCCTCTACTGGAGGCTTTCGGCAACGCACGCACACTGCGAAATGACAATTCTTCGCGCTTTGGCAAATTCATCGAGCTACAGTTCTCCGTCTTTCAAGACAGCAAGGGGACCCCAAGGGGAAGGTTAGGCAGTCCTTCCTGTCGGATAAATGTTTTCGGACTTGTGGGGGGGAGGGGGGAGGGGGAGGGGGGTGCAAGGGACGGCGTAGAAGGCCTTTGTTTCTCGAGGAAACGGTATCTAATACATTATCCCGGGATTGAGTATCTGTCGGGCTATGTGGAGGAGGGGGGATGTGTATGCGTTTGGCCTCGAGGTTCCGTGTCGCTGATGGTTGGGGGTGTCTGCTAGCCGTGTGCGTAGATCGTGCAGCTGGCATGCCGCTTGGCGTCTTTGCTGTCTTGGTGCAGTTTTTCTCCTCTGTCTAGAGCTCCTTTGCCTGCTTCCTCAGTTTTAGAGGCATGCTCGTTGCGATTGAGTGTCAGGTTGTGCGGCGCTCGCATACAAACGTACTTGTTGGAGAAGGTCCGCGTTTGTTCGCAACAGGAGGGCGAAAGAAACTTTCATATTTTTTATCAGCTTTGTGCTGCTGCCGCACGTGCCCAGGAGACAGGCGGTGTTTATACTTTGTCTCCCTCTGCGGCAGCAGGAGCTGCTGCTGCGGCAGGTGCTGGAGCAGGGGATGCAGAAGGCGCTGTAGACGCTTTTTTAACGTTGAATATGTCTGCCTATGAGTCTCGGGAGCACTTCAAGTTCTTAACGTGTAGCAGCTGCTACCAGCTGCAGGGGGTAGACGATGTAGAGGCATTTGACGCCACACTGACGGCGATGCGAACCCTTGGGATTCCCCAGCAAAGTATTCAAGATGTCTGCGATGTTGTGGCCGCTGTGCTCTGTCTGGGCAATGTTTCGTTTACGGCCTTGGATTCTGATACAGAAGCATCGGATGTCTCCGCTGCAGCGCTGCCGTACCTGGAGAAGGCAGCTAAGATGCTGGGAGTGGAGCCGGAGGCGCTCAAGGAGGCAATGTGCTACAGAACTATAAAGACCGCAAGAGAAAGCCTCAGGTCGGTTTGGTGCTGTGCGGTTGCCATTAGTAGGGCATTTGATGTTGCGCCTCTTTCTGCATATCCATAGGCACCATATGCCCGCATTTGTGCCTGCTTCTTCTTGAGCGCCTATGTAGCGTTGCGAACTTGTGATCTGCGATGCTCAGAAAACCGATGCGTCAGGAGGAGGCGACGGAGATGCGCTGCGCTCTATGTAGGGCCTTGTACGGTTGTTTGTTTCTTTGCGTAGTAAAGCTGACGAACAGCAGTATCGGCTTTGTGTCGTCCGAGGAGGCAGCGGCAGCTGCGGCAGCAGCTGCCGCAGCTGCCGCTGCCGAGAAGAAGCCTATTGGACCTGCGTCCTCCAAGAAAAAGTCTTTTTCGCAAGATTTGTTGTTCTGTGGGGTTCTGGATATCTTCGGCTTTGAGTGTTTTCCCCATAACTCCTTTGAGCAGCTGTGTATCAACTTTGCAAACGAGCGGCTCCAGCAGTTTTTCAACTCGTTTGTTTTCCTCTGCGAGGAGCAGCTTTACCAAAAGGAGCAGATCCACTGGTGCCCCCTGGACTTCCCGAACAACGCAGACTGCGTTGCGTTGCTACAAGACAAGTATCAGGGTGTCTTTGCTCTGCTAGATGAAGAGTGCGTTGTTCCTGGAGGAAGCAATAGGGGCTACAGCCTCAAGCTTGCAAAGAAGTATGCACCAAGCAGCAGCAGTACCGGAGCCGTCAGTAGCGGTGGCGGCAGCAGCACTGAGGCAGGCCCAGCAAGCCGTTTCCGACTGAACAAGACAAAGCAGAACTCCTTTATTGTCAGACACTTTGCTGGAGACGTGGAGTACTGCACGGATGGGTTTCTGGAGAAGAACAAAGACTTGCTTTCTCTAGATTTGCAACGCTGTGTTGCTGCAGCTGCGAAAGAGTTTGTTGCTGCTTTGTTCCTTAACTTCCTAGAACGAGGCGGCGCGCTGGGAGTGGCGGCAGCAGATGCAGATCAGCAGTCTCATCAGTCTCAGCAACAGCAGCAACAACAGCAGCAACAACAGCGTAAGCGGAAGGCGCTGACGGTATCTGGAGAATTCAGGGAGCAGCTGCACACGCTGATGGAAACAATAGGGGAAACGAGTCCTCACTTTATTCGTTGCATCAAACCCAACCCGCAGAACCTGCCGGACGTGTTTCACCGGCCTTCAGTTAACGAGCAATTACGATATGGAGGTGTGCTGCAAGCTGTTCAGGTGTCTCGAGCAGGCTATCCTGTCCGCCTCCCGCATGTGGAGGCCCTCAAAGATTATAGACCCCTCGCCAGCAAAGCACTGCAGCAGCAGCTGCTGCAGCAGCAGCAGCGAATGCAGCAGCAGCAACAACAGCTGACGATGCAGCAAAAGCAAGAGCAGCAACAAATGTGGAAAAATATGGCGACAGTGCTGCTTCAAGAGCTTAACGATTCCCTGCATGTAGGGCCTCCAGGGGCCCCTCCGCAGGGAGGCCCTCAGGGAGCTACGTGGGCAGTAGGGGCGACTCTCTGCTTTTTCAAGAGGGAGTGTTTCGAGCTGCTTTCTTCCGCGCTTGTCACGAAGCGTGCTGCAGCGTCAACGCGCATACAAGCTTGCTTTAGGGGTTTCCAGCAGCGGAAGGCCTACATGGGACTAAGAAGAGACACCGTGATCATTCAGAGGGCAGTTAGGGAGTGGCTTCAGCGGAGGGAACGGGAGCGCCAACACAGGAATGAGATGGCCATCAAGATACAAAATTTTATGAAGATGGTTGGGCAACGGAAGAAGTATCTCAGGTCAGAAGAGTTCTCTCTCTTCGCGCATTTGGAATGATGTCTGCGCCGTGTGTGTCGTTCCGCCTGCTGGGATGCCGTCTGCCAACTGCCCGTTGTTCATCGCCGCTTGCTGCTGCTTTCTGTCGCTTCAGGGTGCTTAGAGGTATTGTTCGGCTGCAGGCGCTGGTTCGAGGTCGCAAGGCCCGTGCAGTGTCTCTCTGTCTCCGCGAGAATCGTGCCGCTGCGCTTATCCAAGCGTCTTGGCGGATGAAACAGCAGAGGCAAAGCTTCACCAAGCTGAAGAAGGCAGCCATTCTTGCTCAACTGCGGTACTGCAAATACTCTTGTGCCTTGTTGCCCCTGAGAAGCCTCGCTGCGTTGCCTCAGTCGCTTGCACGTTCGAAAAAAGCAGGCTAAGGGATGGGAGCTGTCGGCACGGGACTGCTTGTATGTGCGAAGTCTGATGTACTTCCAATTCTATCGGGCTGCTCGTTGGACGCTTTGTCCTACTGTCAAACTTCAGATCCTCTCTGTCTGTTGTACGCTCGAATATGTTTTCTGTGTGTCTCCGCTCTGCTACGTGGTGCCTGCTGATAGGTGGAAGCGGCTGCTGGCCATTCGTCAGTTGCGACATCTAAAGGCAGAAGCTCGCGATGTTGCAGGCCTCGTCAAACTAGTGCAAGTCCGTTGCCGTATTGCTGCTCCCCCTTTAGCTCATATTTTTGACTTCTAATCAACTCGCTCCACTTTTCCCCGTTATGGAGGCCGCACATGTGCCTTCTAATCTGTGCGTGATGATAGTTCTGTCGCTGCATGTTCCTTCTGCGGTAGTTCTGTCGCTTGCCGTGGAGGGATGATTCCAATCTCTTCTTCAGCTTGCTTCAGTCGCTGCCCGGTTCTTTCCTTCGGTGTGTGTATCGCATTGTTTCCAACTACCTGTCAGTCTCTCTCTTCCTCCCTCTGGTCTTGGCAGAATGCTTCATCAATGCTTCGTTGTTTGTCTAAACGAGTCTTTGTCGCCGTTGCTGCTGCTGTTTCAGGGCTTAAAGCAGGAGCTGTCGGAGGCGCGGCAGCAGACAGAAGAAACTGCAACTCGCGAGCTGCAGCAGCAGGTTAGGTTTCCTTTCATCTTGCACCTGCTGCGGCTGAGATAATAGATTTTGGTGCTCCTATGGCATGCGCTGTTGCATTCTGGTTGGATGAGGCATCTCTCGATCTGATGCTCTTGTCACTGCGGGGGTTTGATGTAGGCGCGCGCTGATGAGCTGCAGAAGCAGCTGCAGCAGGCCAAGAAGGAGGTTGCAGATTTGAAGGCTGAGCTCAAAGCCAACGCAGGTGCTGCTCAGCTGAAGCCTTTTAGCATGGTTTACCCGATCTTCTTGAGGGTTGGGGTTAGCGAGGGTGGTGCTGCGTGGAAATGGCAGTGCGCGTCTTGGATTTTCTGAGGGTTTGCGAAGAAGAAGCCAGCCTTCAGCGCGTATACGTGTTGGAAAAGGGTTTGGCTGTGTGCATGTCTGATTTTCAGAGATTTTCGCGCAGCAGCAGCAGCAGCTGGAGAGTTTGCGGTTGCTTTTGAGCCGCGAAGACACAGTGGCAGCAACAGCACCTGCCGCTTCGGCAGCGGCAACAGCAGCAGCAGCCTCAGAGGACACAGCGGCTCCTGCGTATCCCCGACGCGGTGCTGGCGCAGACGTGCGAGACCTTAAGTGCTTAGTTGAGCGTCGGGAGGCTGAGGCAGCAGCAAGGCAGCAGCAACAGGAGCATCAGGTGCAGCAATTGCAGCAGCAGCTTCAGGAGCTCCAGCAGCAGTTGCAGCAGGAGCAACAGCAGCGGCAGCGCGCTGAGGCAAAATACAAACTTGTGCTTGAGGACAGCAGCCTCAGCGGGGGTCGCACTCCAGGGGCCGCTGCGCCGGCAACGGCGGAAGCAGCAGCAGCAGCAGCAGCGGCGGCGGCAGCAGCAGCAGCGCCGACACTACCAGCACGTGAAGCGGCAGCAGCCTTGGCAGCGGGAGCATCGGGGAGGGCAGTTCTCAAGAAGCATTCAACAGGAGAGGGATTGAGATACACTGAAGGCGCTTCCGTTATGTGTGACCGGCGGTTCATTGACGTTATGCTCTTAGGGCCCGCCAATGTCGGGAAAAGAGAACTTTTAAAGGCCTTGGTCGAAAAGCTTGGAGACAGGCATGCGCTACAGCAGCTGCAGGCTCCTGCAGAGGCGGAGGGAAGTTTCGAGCAGCTTGTTAAGGTAATGCGCAATGTTCGGCTGCTGTTGCTGCTTCTCTGTTGCTTGCCGCTGTGCCTTCAGTCCTCATACAGCCAGTGCTGCGTCTGCGGCTATTTGAGAGGGATGCTGCTCAAATGGCGTCAAGACACCGGGGCTGTATCCACTGCTGCAGCTCCTCTGCGCTTATGGATGCATGTGCTCTGGACAAGTCGCCTTTGCGCGGTGTCATTTGCGGATTTTGCAGGTGAAGGAACCTGGAGGCCCTCGTTTGGTTTGTCTGTGCTTCACGTATGACGGTTCTCCGCAGTGTCTTGAGGTCTTGCGCCAGCGAGTGCAGCAGTCCTTTGTGGTCTGCTTGGTGTTCGATCCGTTGAGGCAATCCACGTACAATGCTTGTCTCTCCCTCCTGCGCGGCACAGCCTTACCTGCGATCAAGGAAGCTCAGAGCCCAGAGCTTCCAGGCACGCAAGTCTTCTTCATTGAGAATAACTGGGGAGCTTCCGCCAGCAGGGATCTTATTGAAGTCGATATCCAGACGGCCAGAGATGCCGGTGAGGCGATATTGCCTCTCTTTTGAGACACTTTCTTGACATTCCTGTACTTTATGCTGTCTTTCCGTGTTTCTGGGGTGGCAAAAATATTTGCCTCTTTAGGGAAGGTTTCTGAAGGCTCATGGGGTGCTGTGTGTCCTCCTTCACGCGTGTGCTTTTTGTGCAGTGGCTTCGTTGGGGTGTCACTACAAGGCTCTGATGCATCTGTCGTCTCTGTATGACGACTTGCGGCCTTGGCTGCAGACGTTGGCAGCGTACAGGAGGAGCAAGCCCGAGGCTTTGCGGCCGCTAAATTCATCCAAATCGCAGTCTTTTTCGCCTTCTCAGGGGCTGCTGTCGGGAGGAGGCCTCCTCAGAAGCTCAGGCTCCTTCCCCGCTGCTCTTGTGGATACTATTCGCTCCTTCATTGCAACAGGAAAGGGCAGCTACGAAGCCACAAAACGCTCTATCAGAATCAGCCAGGAGCTGCAGTTCCTTCTCCCGTCCGTCCCTGTAGCGGATAACCAAATGCCAGTGCTTCAGGGCCCCTGCGATGGAGTTGTGCCAGTGGTGGAGGTTGTGGTGAGGCAGCGATACACACAGAGTGCTGCTGCCCTTCACTTTCTGTCGCTCGTTTCTTGTCGGCTCTTCTTCATCGGGCCTCGTCAAATTTTTGAAGCATTCGGGGTTCAGACAGGAAGGTGTACAGACGGGGCAGGCAGTTGTGGGTGCAGTTAAGTGACGCCTGATTCGCTTTGCTTTTGGCTTGGAACGGCGATATCGGGACTCGTTTGGTTCTCAATTTCTCCGTCTTTTTTCTCTCTCTTTGTGTGTGCACCATTCGGTGTTAATTATATCGATAGCAATGGTAGTACGAGTAGGGCAGTTTTGCCGCTTGCCTCGCTTTGTAAGTGTATCTTGATGTGCATCAACAGAAACGGTATGCCGGGCTGCGTGTGTTGGCTTGCTGTTTCAGCCTACGCAGCTCGAAGAGCGCGAGGCAGTTACGTGTTTGACCTTTGGCGCTGAAAGGGAAAGGAGAGACTTCATCCTTCTGGCTGTCGCACGGAAGAATGGGTATGTTGTCGTCTACCGCTGCTATAGAACGAATATCGAAAAGGAGGCCCTTGACCCCCATGATGTTCGCTCACTAAACGCCGACGAGAACTCTATTCCAGGAGAGGCTAAACCAAGACACGTCAAAGTCAACAGGGCCTCCCCCCTACCAGAGACCCTGGACAAGATCACTGTACACAGCGAAATGGTGAGGCACGAAGACATCAGAGGAACAACAAGCCCCCGTCGATCGGGTGTCTTACATTGTTCACACTCTCCAAACCCTCAGCCCCTCTCTGGTGCATCGTATCGTACCAAGTTAATCAGAAATCTTTCTCGACTTCAATTTTTTACATGCGCACTTCAAAAAATTCCCCGAACAAAACTCACGATCAATCGAGAGCATGTAATGCACTGCTCAGGTCGGACACGTGAGGGCCGTCACTTCGATGTTCTTCAGCCTTTTGGAAGATTTCCTGGTCACCACTTCCATCGACCTCACCATCCGATTCTGGTGATACAATGCAGTCCCCACACAGCTTTCCAAGAGAGCCTTCCTGGGTCCCTTTTCTACATGCATCGGATGCGCTGCCTCAGGAGTTCTGCATTTTCGAGTCATGATCTATGCGCATTTGGCCGCTCAAGTTTCTCCTACAGTATAGGATGACTGTGGCTCTTCGCATGCATTGCAGGGATCTTCCTGTTTTGTTTTGTTCTTTGTTTCAGGGCCGTGGATTCAGGGGCTAACGTGAAGGTCTTCGCAGACTCCGCTGCTCCTCTTGCTGCTGCGCTTCTACCTTTCAATCCTTCTGTTTTTATCGCCTCCAACAGCAATTCCCTGCTGCGTCTTGTGTGCTCAAACACTGGCAAAGTAAGAACCCAAAGTGCATGGTCAATGCGTAAAGAGGTACTTGCTAGTTACCTACATAGCGATCCAGCTCCTAGCGCTATGGGGAGGTCCTCCGCTCTCGGTACCCGATCGCGCGGATGCGCTCCAGACAGGTTATGCATTGTGAGGTTTTTGGTGGTACTTCATTTTTTATTTCAGGTGCTGCAGAAGATGAAGATGGAGTCAGAAGTGCGGGCAATTAGGTTTGACGACACAGGATTATTCTGCTTCGCAGGGAATAAGGCCGGGCAGCTGTGTGTCCTGGAGGCTTCCGATAATGCTACTCTGACCTACAAGTACAAGCTCAATATTAGCAAAGTATGCCTTTCACGTTCCGTTACCATCTCTTCCTCAGAATTAGACGCGACAATAGCAAACCTGTTCTGCCAGCTGTCTTTTGTTCCCATGTGGATCCCGTTTCAAAATATGCGCTTGGGAGCTCATTGCGCTCTCTCTAGGATCCCATATATTTTCTGCATATCTGGGGAGTGTATGCTGTATGCCCTTCTTTGTAGCTGTTCAGAGCACTTCGTGTCCTACCTTGCCAGACCTAGTGAAGTGCCTTGAATGCGTGTATTTGAACTTCTGCATTGGGTATTTGCGGACTGTTTATGCCTTTCTGGCTTTTTTGATAGGGAGCGATTACCTGCATTACTTTCGTGCCGAGCAGATCGCCGAGGGAGCGGCCACTGGTAATTGCGAATTGCTGTGACTCGAATGTGGCGGTGGTGGAGTGCGTATACGGGATGGAAAACGGGTCACTGTCTAATCTTCAAGTTTGGTGCGTTCCTTTAGATGAAAGAGTTAAAATCGTGCGGCTTTTAATTCATGGGCAAAGTATAGGGTAAACGGCCACAATTGCGTGCTCTTGTCTCAGAATGCTCGTAGCCATCAGCAGGCACCCATCCCCTCAAGTTCTCTCTATCGCTACGAATCATCACTATAACAAGTCTCTCTTTCGACTTGTTTTGTCTTTATCTTGTTTCCGTTGCAGCCGTAGATTGAAGATGCAACACGAATTACTGCCACTTAGAAACTGCTTCCTACCAACAGGAGGCGGCTGGTTGGTCTCGGGATGCGAAGACATGAGCGTTTTCTGCTTTCCCTTAAGGGAGCACGCGTCGGCCAAAAGTGGATTTCACCTTTCAAGGCACTCTGTAAGACAAAGATTTCCTGGACCGACTTTATGTTGCTTTGAATCTCAGCTAGTATTTGTCAGCCAAAGCCGTCCTTTCTTCCAATGACTTGTGCTCCCACTTTCGTCATGTTCTCCTGTGTGCTGCGCTATACCCTCCATCTCTGTTCGTTCAAGTCTAGTGCATGTGCACCACTTCAGAGATATTCGCCGAGGGTCTCGCCTTTCTTAGGCTGCTTTGTACTGCACTTGTGCTCCCAATAATTTTCGTTAGTTTCTTCCACCCCTTCTTTGTGTTCTGTTCAATACAGAATGCCGTCTTGGCGGTTGCAGTTAACGCGCAGAGCACCCTTTTGGCGAGTGCAGATTCGGGCGGAACCGTCATTCTCTGGAGAAGACTTGCCGCAACCAACGCGACTTGAGACAGTGCACCCGTCCACCTATATACATATATATATATCTTTAATTTGGACGAATATATCATATATTTTTCCTAGAACCTGCATAGGTACACGGATTCGTGCAATATTTGTTGCCCCTGTCTAGAACGGTGCCTCTTTCAATGTGCGTCCCTTTATATGCGTACTCACAAGTTTCACATGTTGCCGTGTACAGCTACATATCTCTGCCTCGTGGGTGCAATAAATCCAACTCTTTGCTGTAGCCCGCGACCCCGGCGCCAACGCTCGGGATTCCAAGCTGCCTAGCATCTGCAACTTTCTGCAATAGTCATTTAGTTGCTGCGCCGCCTCTTGGACAGAGTAGACAAATGAAGGCAAGAGATACTAACAAGAGGGTATGGAGTTGATATCATACTCATGTACGGCAATGATCCTGTTGTACACAGGAAAATTTGCTTTCTGTTCAGCGTTAAAGTGCCGCGCATCTCATAGTCTCTTTTCCTGCCCTGCATTCTGCTGAAGCCAGACCAACCGTTTGTAAAAGCCAGACCAATCGTTCGTAAGACAGAGTAAAAAGACGACAGACGGATGATGCACCAAAGAGAGCCACCAGCGGTGAAAGGGCGCAGAAGTGCTACTGGATGCGAGCGAAAGACTTCGCAAGGCAGAAAACGAAATATTTGGAACATTTGGAAAGTTGGGGGGTCGCCAGGAGAATCCTGGGCAGTTTCGCGCTCTACGAGGAGCTAATAAAAAGGGCAACAGAACAAGGCAAAAACTTTCTGCATTATTTAGAGTTATGGCTGAAAAACGTTCACTGGGCACTTTGGTTCTTCTTGGTTGGGAGCTTTCACATTCTTCTTCACAGCCCGCTGACGTCTCTCTGCTTGGAGGGGGAGAAGGTGGCACCCTGTCGCGCCTCCTCTACAATGCATCTAAAAGAAACTGGTTCAGTCTGAGCGATCGTGGCTAGGGACTTTCTGTCCAATGCCACGTTTTGGCGTCTTAAACCGCACATGAGCCAACTGTAGGGCAACGACCACTCCCTCGCCGCTGCGTTCATGTGTTGCACCCACAGCACCCTATAGCGGCGGTAGCGCTGCTGACGCTGCAAATAAGAACTCAGCAAAGACTTCATTGCCCGGATACGAGCCAATTTGAAGCAGGAACCCGAGCGGCCACGGAAGCCGCGGGCGACCTCAAATACGACTGAACGCGGAATCTTCATCGTGCCGGTTGTCGGGTTTGGAAAGCGGAGAAGCAGTGCAAGATCCCGAAAGAGGAAGAAGTAAGATGCAGCGGATGGAATACGCTATTCCAGTGATGTAGAAAGACCCAGGAAGGAGCTGGGGGTCTTCTGTGCAGGTTGTGTTGCCTGCGCACACGGTGTTACAGCCCCTTGCTTCTAGTTGCCTAGTTCGGCACTGAGCAGTGCACGAAGAGGGGTTATACTTCTTTATTTACACCCCTTGGATGTCGGAGGCGGAAAACCTGCCCATCGTTGGTCCTTCTCGGTTGTAGTCCTCCGAGTGGGAAAATTGCAACGCATCAAGACGATTGGTCTCTCTATAGCCTTCGGCGTTACTTCCAATTTGAAAAGAAAATGCACTGATAGGGGAATAGCGGCTTGTCATTACTGTATTGTTGAAGAAGCAACAGACGCTCAGCCCCAGAAAGGCCCGTCTGTTCACTGCGTCATCACCGTGTCGGCGGCAGTGGTGCGGAGAAAGAACCAAGAGAAAAGAATATGAGCGTCCCTATCGAATACGTGAAAGCGCCGCCATCGGATTGACAAGCAGTGTATAAGAAAACTTAGCAAGAACTAACCCGAATGGAAGAGAGAACATCTCACTAAACAGAAACTGCAGCCCCGCGTAGCTAACCCGACAGCTCACGGAGAAGGAGAAAGAACTCGGGAACTTGTGGTGCTCTTCTTTGCTGTTGCGTGAGCACCTTTTGTTTTTTGAAAGCTGACAACGTGAATAAGTATTGTCTTTATCTCCATTTCTACCCCCAGGCAGCGCAGGGGCCCTCTTGTCGGACCCGACAAGTCTTGCGATCTGCTGTCAATGTTGCACTAGAAGAGCATCAATCCACAAGAGGGCAGAAATCACGCGGCAGTAGCGGCTGCAGGGAGGGCTGCACACTCGCGGAGTCGACTCATGCGGCACCATTATGAGCAGCGGCCAGGCAGGGATCAGCCAGGGCAGAACCAGTAGAGGCTGTATCAGCTGCAGCACCTGGCAGATGCGCAACATGAGTTGCAGCCTCCCCTTTTATGCTACATTCTTCACAGAATCTTCTACCCGCCTGCAGATTTGGACGTCCTGAAACTCGGAACCCGCACAGCGCATTTGACCACTCGAACCTTCGCCAATCGAAGTAATTTGGCTATCTGGAATTTCTTCCTGCTGGAAGTGAAAGCTCTTCTTGGTCTTGCGCGCGCTAAAATACCAACTGGAGGGAAGTGCGGGGCCCTAGGTGTGCCTGCCACCCCTCCTCAGGTGATCAAGACGCAACGCTGCAGCACCAGGAGTTGTAGTAGCAATAGGCAGCGAAAACAGTAATCCTGCATCCTCCAAGCCCTGTTCCGCTGTGACCGCAAGCAGCAGCCACAGAAGCAGCTTCTCCTCTGCCTCCTTAGAGCACCAATTACGATCTCAGCGACCAAAACAGCAGCATACGACTAGGAGCTGCAGCAGCAGCAGGCCTAGGCAGACAAGATTGCGCTATGGGCTGTGGCTTCAGCTCTGGTGCGTATACACATATTTTTGGTCTGAGCCATGTCGGTGTTTATGCCTCCTTAAGTGGTAACTTACGCCTGGCACTCTTTTTTGCCGTGCTCCTTGTTTGTGTGTGTGTATGTGTATGTGTTACAGCGCACTCTGCGCAGGGCGACCCGCAACTGAAGGTCCAAAATGCCACCCAGTAAGCTCTCAAAAGCGGCAAGAAGAGCACTAGCAGCGACATCAGCATGAGGAATTCTGAATCCTACCAGTACTAGAACCAGCAAATGCGCGCAAAATTAGATGTGTTGGATTGCTCGTTGTGTGATGCGCAGAGGGACTTCCTCATCACGTCTGAGTTTGGAAGGAAAGATCGTATGTGACCCCACATGCTTCCCAGTGCATAAAGACAAGCCTTCCCACCGTAAACGCGTTTGAAGGCCCTTTCAGGCTTCCACATTGCATTTAGAGGGCGTTTTTTTGCTCGCTCTCCCTTACACCCGAAGCCTTTGCTCTTGTGCACAGGACCCCCCCTGGCGCGATCGCAAAGTCTTTGCTTCTTTTCGCGCTTGTTTGGTTGGTGTAGGTGCTGCTTGGAGACAGCGGCGTAGGGAAGAGCAGTTTAGCCCTGCGCTTCTGCAGAGGCCGCTTTCCACTTTACCACGAAGTGACGATTGGTGCCGCCTTCCTTCAACAAACTGTTAGGCTTGACCAGGGTCCGTTGCTGTGGTAGCCACTGTCGATCATGCAGGCTTTGGTATTCGTGCTTGCTTATGACGGTCTTGAAGCGCTGGTTGTGTTACTGGCGGCGCTGTTGTTGCTCTTGTGGCAACTGCTGCTGCTGCTGCTGCCCGCATGCTGCCTGCCTGAGGAGTTTTTCAGTGAAAAGCCAAATTCCCCCATTTCTCCGATGCTTTAAGAGAACTTCGTGCCAGTGCTGCTTAGCGTTGCGCTGTTGCGCCATCGATTGTCTCTGGACTTTCCGTAGTAGACTGCAGCACTGGTGCTTCGTTAGCTGCTGGCACCATGAATACAGCGATCTCTTTGGTTGTTTCTGCTGTTACGCCTCCTTCAGGCAATCAGCTGAAGCTGCATATCTGGGATACAGGAGGCCAGGAACGCTTCCGCGCAATGGCACCCCTCTACTACCGAGACGCTGCTGGAGCTGTTGTGGTCTATGACATCACGTTAGCCTCGCCTACCCCTGCTGTGGCTGGTTTTGCTGCCACGACTGCGGCTGTTGCAGCTGGTTCCGCTGCTTTTGCGTCATGGCAGCGGCCTCTGCTTGCTTTGAGGCGCAGAAGATGCGTTTTTCGTTCAAGACACCACGAGCGGGAGTGCGGCTCGGAGTGCTGTTGCGCTGCAGGGCGCCCTCCTCCCTGGAGGCCGTCAAATTTTGGACAAAGGAACTGCGGCAGCATCTTGACTACTGCAGTATCACTGTGGCAGCTAATAAGTACGACTTGCTGGAGGTTTCCGCTGAGGGAGGGCTCGAGGAGCAGCAGCAGCACCACGAGCCAACGACTCTTCCTGCTGCTGCCGCCGTCGAAAATGAACAGGACCGGAATGACTTAGTTGAGATCATGCGAGGGGTTGAGGTAAATCTTTATTACTCTTACGGTTCACGTGTTCATGGCTGCTTTCGAATGCGCAAAAATCTAGGTTTGAGGGCATACAGCTGCTGTGTCTGAGTTGCCCAGGAAGTCAAGAAGTACTGCTCTGCTAACCGCTTCGAGTTTATTGAATGTTCTGCAAAGGTGCGCAGTAGTAGCAGCAGTCCCTATGGCTACAAAAGCCAGCAGCACGTTGCTACCTTGGCCCCACAATGAGGTTGGAGCACTGACAACCGAAAAGTGTATTTTCGTAGAGTCTCTTTTTGACTGCTCATGGTATTTTGAAGTGTGCTGGTGTGGCTGCTGCGTTTGCAGACGGGGCAGAACGTCAATCGGCTATTTGAGGACTTGGGTATGATATACAGTTCCATTCTCTGTTGGGTATTGGAAAACCCGTGCACTGAGTTGTAAGATTTATGGCGTAGGTTTTTTATTGAGGATAAGGCACGATGACCAGCGAGCGAGATAGATGACGCTGTGCTCCCCCTGTTGTGCCGCAGCCCGCAATGTCTTTGCACACCTGAAAGACGCTGCCGCTGTAGTAGACCTGTGAAGCGATACGAGAATGCTGCTGCTACAGCTGCAAACGAACTCTACGGAGCTGCAGCTGCCTGTGGCGGCCACTGTTGGTGCTGCTACGCCAGCAAATGCAGAGAGGAATGCTGCTGCTCCTCTCTTCAAGGGTTGCTGCTGGTGCGTCCGTCTCTCCCACAAGGCAACCCGCGCACGCTCCCCAGCCACCATGCAGTATATAGGACCAGTAATTGACGTGACGCAGGACTCCACAGCACGAAACGGCAAGGAGCAACTCCCTAAGGGGCACCTTCGCAGCAGAAGGTGCCAGCCCTCCCCGTTTTGCCCCGAGAGCCACCAGCAGCAACTGGAGCTTCTGTCTCGGCATTTCCCCTTTTTTCATGTACTACGTAGGAGTGAGTGACGACAGCTTCCTGTTGAGTCTTCTCTAGTTGAGGCTTTTGCTTGCTGCCCCCACATTTCCCCACACGGATGTTACGCTAGCACGTATGCTGCTGCTACCCCACGTGCCCCTTGAAGGGCTTTTTGCGCCGCCGAAAATTTTTCCCTCCACTCACTAAGTTCGGCAACCTCACAGCCTTGCAAGAGCCCTCCTAAAATTAATGCCCCCTTGATGTGGCAGCATAGGCCCTAAGTAGACCCACTCATACACCATAGTGACCTCCACGGACGCCTCTTCATGACTGCCTGCCTGTACCCCGGTTTCTCCTGCGTCACGTTTCCTCCCCTTAGCAACAGCCAGCCTCATTCTAAACTGCCTCCTCCCCTCACATTCATATTACCGCTCTGCAAGCCAGGGGCCTCTACAGAGACAGCTTGGGGCGTCATGCACTTCAAGAGACTGCACCCTAGATTCAAAAACTCTAGCTGCGTTCGCTAGATGACGTCCCTCTTGTAAGAACAGTTAGCAGCCCCCCGTTGGACTTTCTGCAAAAGCTCATGTTGATCCGAGTGCTTTGCAGCAAGGCAACAGCTTGGAGCAACGTGCAAGAAACAAGAAAGGCCTCCCCGTCGGTTGACACGCCCCCGACCTCTTGCCTTCAAATGGCACCGTCTTCTCTGAGCACAGCCGGTGGCTGTGGCCTATCCCTCCAGTTGTACAGAGTCATGCATGCGTAGACGTACATAGAGATACGTGGGGTAGACCAAGGGGCTATCTCCAAGTCAGGGCTTTCAGGAGCGCTGATGCATTACTTAGGGTTCTTGAGAATAAGGATGACGGCGTCTCCCCTGAGGAAGAGCTTGGATATGAATCTGTCCCTGTTCACGACCTTCTGCTTCCTTTTGCCGCCCCCCCTTGACACCTCACTCCACATTTCTCGCACATCTGTAAGGAGCAGATTGCAGTGCCTGTCGAACGCCTTCACTCGCGCCAACAACTTTCTGTTGTTGCGGCAGTTGATCAGCACTTGGCTATTGTCCAATACGCAGCGAGATAAAAGAGTCAAAGGTCCGCCCTCCTGAGCCACAACAGTGCAACGAAAATTGCAAACATAGAGGTATGCTGCTTGTTTCTAACGCTGCCTGCAGCCCTGGAACCCGATGCATACATGGCTGGCACACACACAACGGCACGACCCCTGGACTGCATATTGACACACAAATCAGTCAACGCCATGAACTGAAAAAGCTACTACGGGTTGGGAATGCAAGGAGTACTTACGGGGTTATCGCGGTTGACCATAAGGGCTGCGCCCTTGTCGCCTTCAGCCGCTGCCATTGTGCGTCACTAGGGTTCGGTGCGTCTGTCTCTGTGCAGAAAGCCGACATAGCACATCATGGACCTATGAAAACACATTGTCAGCTCATGAAGCTGGGGCAGCAAAGCCCCAAGTCGAAGTCCTACACTTCGGAAAAAACTCTTCAAAACTCGGCGATTGCACGGCGCACAGACAGACGCTCGGGGAGCCCTGAGCCCTCCGCCCATTCGACTGCCAATGCCATCAGTGCAAGTGGCCCTCTGTTGGGTACCTCTGTACAGGCGTCAACGCGATACATATGCATAGTGAGGAGGGGCATGCAGCAGGGCGATTATGGGGGCTTCTGAAAGCCAATGAAGAGGCAGCATCCGGTCCCGCGTGTTAGTTCCACTCACTTGAAAGAGCTGTAAGGCGATCGTTACAGTGCACTGCAGTGCAAGAGCGACACGAGAGAGTATGCCTCCAGCGCGCTGACACGTGAGGCGCGCGGGGTTGATACGGTGAAGAGGGGCCAAGGCTGCAAAAGGAAGAAAGAGGAGGTGTTCTTCCCGTTCCTCTTATTGTTGCACTTATAGATTTGCAAGAGTTTTTCCTTGAAAGGAGAACAAGAGGAGCAGCAGCGCCAGGGGAGGGGAATCTGCAAACAGCATCCGCCATGGCAGCCCCCCAGCTTAACTCGCGGGGGGCTGGGGCCTCGCGTAGCTTCTTGGTTTGCGTTTTTGCTGCTAATCCTTTCCTTGTATGCTCTAAGCCATGGATTCTAAGCGATGAAATAGCGTCATTTTCAGCTGAGCGGTCTGTATACGGCTGTGTAGGAAGCCTCGGGGATCGACTCGCTGGCCACGCTGCTTCTATCCACAAAATCCACGGGGTGACCTGCTGTCAAAGGTTTCCAGCAGAGCGTGTACAGACATGTGTGCGCCGTTAAGGTGACTCAAGGGCGGGGCATCTATTTCTTTTATTCCAGAGGAGAATGCCCTTGCTGCCCGCGACGTTCCTGCAACGTGGCTTTCACTAGTCGCTACCTTCGCCGTCTCTACTTTCCCACCTTCAAAACTCGAGAGGGAGAGAGAGAGAGAAAAAGCCTGGGTAAAGGAGCGATATGGTGGCAGCAAGTAGTTCACGCCGTTTGTCACAGCCAAAGACGTCGGACGCAGCAGCGACGTCGTCCTCTGGAGAAGAAGAAAAGGGAGCTTTTGAAAGGGTCAGGAACAAGGGCCGAGCAGAGAGGCAACAGGCACAAAGTCTGCACTGTGCAAAAAGAAACACAAGCGCAGCGCAGTTTCACCGAGAGAAGCTCAGCCTTTCGCGCTTTCCAAGCTCCTCACAAAGCTCTGCCCAGCAGCCCCAGTACCATCCACCGTCTGCCTATTTGGCGAGGCTCTAGGCTACGGCCTGTACCGCAGCATGGGAGTCTCCCTGAGGGAAATTACAGTCTACGATTTACCAGATAAGATATGCCTCATCGCCCTTAACCCGCAGTACCACCTCCAATCACAACAGGCAGCTTCTGCGTCAAGTGGCAACGGTACTGACTGCGGAAGCCTTAGAGGTCACTGCTGCAGCTGCACATGCTTCGGCCGTCTGCTGACACTCAGGAAGGCTGTGCTGAGTCCAGCAGCAGTGGTAGACGCCACCAGTAAGAGCAAGAGCAGCAACGTCGACGACACCTACAAAAACGACAGCATCACTGACAAGCCCCATGGCAACAATCGTGGCAACAGCAGCAGCCTCGACAGCGGCTTCATCCGCTGCGAACAGCACTGCCTTTCTACTGCAGGAGCGTTCCACTCAACGAGAGACATGCTGCGGCAGCAGGAACGCATGTACGTACTACAGCTGCAGCAGCAGAGCCACAACGCAGACTTCCTTCAGCTGAGGCTGCGACCACACAACCAGCAGCAGCAGCAGCAGCAGCAGCATCAAGGCGCTGAATCTGATGTCTCGGGCAGCAAAAGAAGTAACGACGACGCAAGCCTCATTCTGACAGACTGCCATACTCTCCAAAGCAGTATCGAGAACGGCAATTGCAAGGCCACTGGGGGGATCTGTGGTTTGAATGCGTGCTGCTGTTTTGCTGCCTTTCGCATTTTCGGTATTCTAGGCGCGATTCGACTCCTCTGCGGCTATTATCTTTGCGTCGTTACACACAGAACCACAGCTGGTGCCCTCCCCGACATAGCTGCAGCAGCAGCGGAAGAGGGGTTAGACCCTCTACCCGTCTTTGCCCTCGAGGGTGTGAGGCTTATACCCCTGTTTACTTGGCAGTGGGGGGACGCTGTGCAGCTTCACCACGCTGCGGCAGCCGAAACTGCTGCCGCTACTGCTCTTGAGCTGCAGCAGCAAGTCTTCTACAGTGGGAACCACTCGGGATGCCCTCGAGTAGGAGTGTGTTGCAGAACTGCGGGCGTTGATTTTGGAGAGGTTCAGCTTCGAGAAGCCTCAGGACAGGATGGCACTACTAAGGGCTCAGCCTCTCCCCCTGAGTTGTTTGAGCTGCAGCAGCAGCAGCAGCACTTCAGTGGGCTGCAGCCGCAGCAAATAGCCGACTTTAGGCGGATTCTGGAAAGGGAAGCAAAGCTTTGCTACCTGCTGCTCTCTGGTTTCAGCACGTCCACACACTCCCTTCTCTTCTCTGAACACATCGACCTCACGCTTTCGCTGCAGCAGCAGCTGCAGCTGCAACAGATCCAGAAGCACCAGGACCATCCGGTAAGATCTTGCATCACATGCGGCAGCAGCAGCAGCTCGAAGGCACTCCCACGAGGCTCTGCAGGGCACTTCGTTTTCAACAAATTTCTGCTGCAGCAGCTACACCAAAAGGCGAGTTCTGCTGCAGGACCATCTCCCTCATGTGCTCCATGCGATGGTGACAGCCGCAGTAGCAGCAACCCCGATAGCTGCACGGCTCGCCACTGCTGCAGCGGCTGCAGCTGCTGCTGCTGCACGCCAGCGGGGAATGGCTGCTGCTTTTCTGCGTGGCAGACCATAATAGTCCAAGGAGGACTAAAGCAGCAGACGATTGCTATCGCCCCTCAGCAGCAGCTGGAACGGCAACAAGAAGAACAACAAGGGATTCAATTCTTCCAGATATCCGTTCTGGCGCGGCGTTCGCAGTTTGCTGCTGGCACTCGATTTTACAGCAGGGGACTGGAGCGGCCTCCTATCTGCGCAGACGCTTTTTCTGACTGCATTTCCACTACCAGCAGCAGCTTCTGCAGCAAGCCTTTGGGTGTTGCGAACGAAGTTGAATGTGAGCAAATGATCTGGAGAGTGCTGCCGCCTCAGCTAAAGGCGCCAACAGCAGCTAGAGCCTCAACACAGGCAGGTGAAGGGGCAGCAGCTGTAGCAGCAGCACCTGTGCAGACATGCGTTACTGAGTCTCCGCCTCGTGATCTGTGTGAATCATCAGTCCCAGAAACAACGGCTCCTCCTCAGCAACACCCAACATCGACAACAGCTGCAACTGCAAATTTAGCAGCAGCGGCAGCGAGAGCAGTGGATGCGGCAGCAGCAGCTGCATCTCGTCCTGCTGAGTCTTATTGGCGTTTTGCGTCCACCTGCGCGTCTGTCGTTTTCGTGCGTGGCTCTATTCCGCTCTATTGGCGTCATGAGAATGTCTCAAGCGCCTTGCTATCATTTTGGATGCCTTCCTCTACCACGTGTATAGATTTGTCGGCACCCGAGGTACACAGCTACTTGAAACAGCACTTCCACTGGCTGCTGCAGCGCTATGAGCAACCTCTATTGCTGGTAGATCTCGTCCGGCAAAGCCACCCTGTAGAAGGGAGGCTAAGCACGGCATTCCGGGAGGCCCTGGGCCTCTGCGTTGATGAATTCGCCGTCCATTTACACCTGAGTAAGGAGAGCAGCAACTGCAACGGCAACAGCAGTTTCGCTCCCGAAGGGAGCACTCCAGGATGCACATCCAGTGGCTCCTCCACAATTGCTGACGAGGGGGTTGCTGCGGACGGAGGCAAGGCCGCACACCAGGAGCAGCAGCGGCCATTGCCACATGTCAAGTACTACAATTTGGATTGGCACGCCCGTAGCGAATCCGTGGGATTTGATGCGGTGTTTGCTGAGCTCGGACTCCTCAGCTCCCGGCTGTTGGAGCAAACAGGTTTTTTCCTTTTCCAGCATTCGCAGCAGCTGCTGCCACAGCGGCAGCAGAAGGGTATTGTGCGTTTCAACTGTATTGACTGCCTGGATCGGACGAATATTGCGCATGCCTGCGTCGGCATTGTTGCCCTGTATGTACACCTGAGGGCACTGGGAATCGTAAGGTCAGAGATGCCCTGCCCTCACCACTGCTTCGTGGCAGGTGCACATGAGGATGCCTTGAAGGCCACTGCGGATGGCTTGTTGGTACAACAAGACCAACACGCGAGACGCGTTTACGCAGAGAAGCTGCTGATAGATCAGAGCGGCTTGCAGCCAAAGGAGCAGCGACTGCAGCAGCAACAACAGGGCGGGGCCTGTCTTTCAGTAGTTGAAGTGGCAGCAACATCAGCATACGAGGAACTGGGTAGATTTGGGGAGTCGACCGTAGCTTTCCCCCCCTTTTCTCGGATGGCGGTTGATAAGACAGCAGGACCTTGTGCTTCCTCTGGTCCTACAACTGGACAAGCAGCTGCGGCTTGGCGTGTGCCTCCTGATGAACTGTTGCCTTCATCTGGTTACTATCACCTTTCAGGCACTACCGAAGCTGATCTAAGCCCCCCTGCAGCTCTTGCGTCGCAGCTAGGGTTCAGAAATGAGTCGGGGCTTGTGGCTGTTCTAGGAGATCTTTGGCGAGGCATAGGCGACCACATCTCCATTCAGTACGCAGGGTCGCCTGCACTGCATGCAGCGGAATTTCTTCTGGATCGTGCCACTGTTGCCACTCCACGCGGTCTTCAGCAGCAGCAGCCCGAGCGGCGGTTGTTGCCAGAGAAGACAACGCGCGGCAACGCAGCATCAGCAGCGGCCTCAGAGTGGGAAAAGGTGATAACAGGCATGCGGTATCGGCCGTGGACTGCACACTCCAGGGCGAACGCTTTCTATGCTCTGCAGAGGTGTGCCAAGTTGTCTGCTGCTGATGATATTTTAGCATGTAGCTAGGGAAAAGATTCACGTGGTTGCTGTGTACAGGCTTTTGAAACTTGTAGATTTTGTTATAGTATTGAGGGCAGAGTGGGCAAGCCAAGGAGATTCCATTCAAATACTGGAACTCTAGTGTTGTGTACACAAATTGGTGCAGGATCTTCCAAAAGTTAGCTCTGCAGATGGGCGTACGATGCACAAGAAAACTGCCTAGGCAATGCGTCGTGGTTTTTCGTTTTTGCTTCCTTTATGTCATTTCCTGCGTTTTGCATGGTGGCCGTTTTTCAGCTCTGCCTTGTGGGGTAGTGATGCTTTTTCGTATTCTTGTTGCGTGCTGCTCTTTATTTTGAATCTCGGTACTGCATGCGGATTTGTGTTCTCTATTGGTTCAGCTATTGCAAGCTGCGAAGGCAGGGTAGACCCGGATACCTGATCATCTAGTTTAGTTCATACTCGTTTGCGTGTTTCGGTCTTACACCTTTCGGCGGTGTATACAATTGTGCACACTGCAAAACCCTGGCTTGTGGCACGTTGCAGATATGTGAGCAACAAGGTCTTCGATACTGAAAGGCAAAGGGCTATCTTCTTACTAACCGGAGCGTTTAGGCCCTCTCTAAACGGTCCTGACATATTTTCACTAGATTGTTCTCAGCAGCAGCTTCCTTCACACTTGCGATCAGCAACATCTTCAGTGCCCACAGGAGACGGAACCAACATGGCAGGAAATGCTACGAAGTGTGCAAAACAATCTGATTTTGCAATAACGCCCACCACTGGCGCGAGTTACTCGACAACAGCCTCAGAAGAGCCAATTTTAATACAGGCGAGAGTAACAGAAACGGCAAATGCAGCAGCAGCAGCAGTGGCAACAGCACGGCAGCGGGGCAGCAGAGACACTTTTGAGGCTCAGTAACTCTCCTCGAGTTCTGGCGCCAGGCTAGCGATGTAAGTCCACTAGCTTGAACGTATCAGTTGTTTCAATTCAGGATTGTACCTTTAGACTGCTGCTACTGTGCATGCCAGTCTCTTCTGCTTGCCAGAAGGCTTCAATCTAGAATCTAGTGTGCAGCAGTGCCTCTCCGTTCAAGGGCCCTTTCGGCGGCCTTCAAAGCGCCTTCATCTGTCTGTCTGGCAGAGGGAGAGACCCTCATTTTTTGTAATCTTTCCTTGGCTACACCCAACCGATGTTGACGAACAAATCGCCCACGTCGTCATTCGGGCGTACATATGCTAACTATATTTTCCTGCATCGATGAATGTATGCGAAAGCTTCAGAAAGAACATATGAGTATATATTTAATCGAGATATCACTTTCTTCCTCCCAGACATGCAAACGTTCGATTCAGTTTGAGGTGATGCCGCGCAGCAGTCACACATGCGTCGCGAGACGTGTCCATCCCCTTCCTTTATTGGATGCACTTACGTGCAACAATGAGTTCTAGGTGCATGTATATCTGCTTACGACTCCTTGATTCTGCCTATAAATCATAAGGAAGAAGGAGCCTTGCAGTCAAGATACGGATGTATGGAAAGGAACGGAGTTCAGGCCCACTGACATCATCCCTTTCTGCTCAGTCACGTGTTTCTACACGCAACTGTTCTTCAGTGTGCGTCAGCAGAAGCTTTGATGTTCGTCTTGCCTCTCAACATTAAGAATAATATAGGGCGAGGTAAGTGTTTGCGAAACGCCTGGGCCTAAGCTCCTTACCTCTGCATTAATTAACCCATGGTCGTTCGTCGGTTCCCTATCCCACCGGTAAATATACAATTTGCCAAGTGCGTAGAAGAGCAGCCAGCATGGCTGGTGTAAGTGCAGCTTTGGCATCACTGAACTCCGCCACCTATGACACGCACCTTGGGCTATTTGGTCAGTATGGAGTCTCTCCTGCGTCTTGTTAATGTAACAAAACTACAGCTCCTCTGCTGCCTGGTGTAGAAAGTCAGCATTTGATTCGCGCACATCTTGTCAAGAGTCGCCAATACTTATATTGTGGCTCTATATATATATATATATATATATATATATATATATATATATATATTTCGGAAACCCTCTCAAGCCTTTACTAAATAGGTCATGTGTTGCTGGCCAATATATTCCTCCTGGTATGTTCCCACTATGAAATTTGAAACGCAATACAAGGTCCATGCTTTAAGGCAGCTTTTTTGTCTCCTCCCAAAAGTGGCTGGCTCCCTCCTTCCCTTTAGGAAATGAGGTTCTTGGCCATAGGTGCGGAAAGATATGTGAAGTTAAATTGCTGCGTATTCTGAGCAGTCTGGGCATTCGCACACCCTTGTGTACATTAGCTTCGCACAGGTGCATGGGGTATCCTTGTGTTGGCCGAATTAACCCTGATCTGCAAAAAATTGACTGGGAGCCGCCAATCTGCGATATAAACAAATACACAGGTACTACCGAACTACCTTACGTGTAATTATGGTCAATGCATGTACAGCTTATGCCTCCAAAGGCTTGACTTGAGAGGCTGTGGGTTCCGACTCGTTGCGGCCGTGCTTGCTTATTTGCCCTAATACTTCTTATTGTGGGCAGTCGTCAAATTGCCGCCGCTAGCATCTCTACGGATAACAGTCATTTTGTCTGGTGCAGCATCTTGTCAATGGAGTGCCGGTGAAGTTTATTCACAGCATGGAAACTTATCTCGGAGTTTAATTATGTCTTGCACAAATGCTCTTTCACTTGAGCTGAACAGCTTCAGGCTCAGTATATTTTTTTCATAGCGCGATCTTACTGGCTTTCACCTAAGCAGAGCGCACAGCTTTCAAGAAAGTAATATGCATTAGCGGCAGATCGTTTCCATCCGTAACTCACCACGCCGCTTCAGTCTGCAGCAGCGTGTAGTATGAGCCACTGCCCAGTGCAGTGGCTCAAGAGCTAACACCAGGAAGCAGAGCTCTTTCTTGCCGTTTAAGAGCTTATTTTAAGCTTCTGTGGTATGTCTATGCTTCCATAAATGCATGCACAAAGTCATTTTGTCGCTGTTTGGCGGACTACATTAGATGATTCCAGGATTCCTATCTTCGTCGGGCTTTCCAACGCAAAGTTTCCAATGCTTTTGATTGTGGATCTGCTTAGGGAATGGAATGCAGGGGTTTTAAGCTATTATTCACTGCGAGGCCTCCCTATCGGTCCAGCAATGCTGCTGATAATAAATTTTGCTTACGTATGCCGAAAATTCGGCTTTTCCTTACAGCTTGTATAAGCATGCGGTAGCGATTGAAAGGCTGGACTCCTGAGCATGTTCCTTCTCTGACACCCCTCCGTCTCGCTCCCCAGCATAAGCAAGTAGCTTATTTCAAGCTGTCTTCATACTCTAGGTTCATGTTCAATATGCTGAGAGTACGCTAAAATGCTCTCTTTGTTTATTGGCAGAGTCCTTGGCAGTAGGTGCTATTCAACAACTTAGACGCTTCCAGCACGAACAGAATTTGCACCAGCCGATCATTCCAACGAAAAATCAGTGAACTAGTAGAGGAATTAATGGAGGAATGAATAGACGAGGTTTTCAAAACAGCCAGCATAAACCAGATTATTTGCTCTACGCTAGTTGTAAAACCCCTTCCCTTCTTCAGTCAGGCGAATGACTCTCTTCGCCTGGCTGTCAGGATATCTAAATTGTTTTTTATGCTTGCAAAGCGTGTTTCCTTGGACAAAACAAAAGCAGCCCATCAAGGAGGCGTTATATGAAGAGCCCGCAGTTCGACTTCCTTCTACGGCAACAGATGTTCTACAGATAGCATGAACGAATTACACTTGTTTAAAATTAAATGTACCTTTTAGAAGGACCACTCGTTAAAAAAACGATGTTGACTATGCTTAATCAGCACACTGCTCCGGAATGACGCCCATGACCGCTTTTGTCGAACACCCAGACGTGAGTAGTAGCGGCTGCACCTAGGCGGTGAACGTACAAACCAAGCGTATACGCAACTCCTAGAGGATTTGAATGGCTTATTAGCGTGCCTGGATGGGACACTAGCTGGCTTTCTACGGTTACACTAATTACGTGGCCGCCTCAAGAAACATTTATTCATCCATACGGCCCCAGAACTTGGCCTTCGGATTGTGTACAGGCATTGTAGCTTACATGAAGTATTGCCTAGAAAGTTTTGACTTGCTTATATATCGAACGAGACATTACTTGCTCTGTTGATCTAGGCTACGCCAGCTAACTGTTAGCCCCCTGTGGCTTGGCTGCTGGAAATCTGTTTTGATGCAGCATGACAGTTGGAGCTGGAAATCTAAGGCCTATGTAGAAAAAAGCGTTAGTCTCTTTACTTGCTTCAGTACGGTTTGCTGCAAGCAAACCTTACGTGTACCGTAAAGTACCATCGTCACGCCGAAAGCGTGAACACCCATGGAAAGCTTGCAATCAAGCCTATTTAAGCAGCAAATTTGGACAAAGACGTTTTTCCTCCCTCATCTTTGTCGAAGTCACTACTATCGTCTGCCACCAACGCTGGTGTCAGAAGATGCTGGAGTTCACGGCGCTCAACCCCGGTGAATTGCACGGACTGTCCCCTTCGTCTCGTAGGCACAATAACATTCGCCTGACCAGCATCAGTGAACGACTGTTGATGTAGTCGCGTAGAAGAGGAGACTCTATGCAAGCTTCTACGGGGAGGTGGCTCTAGGAACGGTTGAGAAGGTCTCATATTCGAACGCCTTGGAGGCGCATTCGCAGTAGGATGCGTAGTGAACGGATATTCGTTTGATAGATATCCAGAATCAGCACCCGATACCATGGAATAGCGCATCGTGCTGCTGGAGCCTGCAACTGGGATTTGCGGAGCTGCACCAGATGCTGTTAATCCAGTTGTTGAGTCTGGCTCACTTCTGCTAGATGCTCTGCTATCACATTTCCCCGTGAAAGAGGCTCTAGCACTGTCCCGCAAAAATAGAGTATTCTGTCCCTCTTGACTAAGCTGGGCAGCAGAAGCTTTACCTAGCGTGCCAGTGTGATCGCTAGCTGTTCTTGTATGGTCTTCTGCTAGGCTGATAATATACTCACTGACTGTACCTCGGCGCACTGACTTTGGCCGTTCCCTCTGCGAATGGTGATCAAGCTTCTCGTCCTGAAGCAAACGACTTTGGCAAGTACGCCTACTAGATGAAGAGCTAATTTGTTCACTCTCGTTGTTTCTCGGTGATTGTCCTCGAACCGCACGCTTCAAAGCACTTTTCATTCTTTCTTTGGGCTGTGACAGCTTGGGTGGACGAGCAAATGTACCCCTGCGTGACAGTGCCGTACTCATGCGAACGATTGAGCCACCACCCTTAATACCACGTTTTCGACGGAGAGTACTGCGCCGGTGATCTGTCCTTTCCGATCTCCTTGCACAAATAGGGGCTGCCGTCTCAAGAAGAAATAATAGGTGCTTCATGTACATGAGCTGCTCTGTTGCAGTGTTGCGCTCCAGAAGCCTCCGAGTTCTCCAAAAGGCTTGAATGTTCAATGCGGCAAGGTAATGTAAGACAGTAAACTCCGATGCTGTACCAGAAATGTCGCTGAATCGTTTCATCCAAGTACTGACAAATCGTGGGTTAAGCTCCACCGCTTGTCGCTGCTGCAACAGGCCTACCACAATGGGCGTTTCCTTGTTCTGGGCGTGTGCCTCGCAAGCGCGGCATGTGGTAGTGAGTACTACGTCTCTGATGTGTACGCTGTTGTTGCGTATAGGAAGGGAGTAGGCTGCCAAACTTGCAAGAATCGCATGCATACGTCGACTTCCCATTTCACAATAGAGGTTCTTATAGCCGATAGGTGCTGGGATCTCCGTGAGCACCTGCACAGCTACGTGGATTGGAAGCCAGCTAAGCTTCATTTCTCGTAGCCTCCATTTGTTCATCAGCTCGTTGTGCTGCTGCGCCACTTTCCAGAGCGATTGGTTTCGCTTTGCGTCGACATAGCCTTTCAGCACCGTGCTCATGAACACATTCATTAGTAATAAAAACGCCACAATAGTGAACGTGACTGAATACACCATAATTGACCACCCCAGGACTGCATCACCCTCTTTATAGTAAAATGCCCGTCCCTGAAGCATAATATCGTGCCAGTTTTCTCCGGTACAGCAGGACATCAGGAGTAAGATACTGTCGAGCAGGGAAGCAAAGGTGAAGTGTAGCTTCGGGTCGATGGGTGCATCGTAGAACAAACATGTACCCAGCAGCCCATAAAAAAGAATAATTCCTCCAAGGACCAGCAGGACTCGACGAAGAGCAGCAAACACATTGAGCATGGTGATTGAAATGACATGCATAACAGGTAGACGGTGGCAAATGACATACGCAACTCGAACCATCCTAAAGCCCACCGGCCACAGGGGTCCTGCAGGGAAAGCAGTATTCAGAGAGGTTGACAGGGCAATAATCAAAGCTACTAAGGACAACAGGGCAATAGCAAAATCAAAAACATAAATGCCTTTTTCAAAGAGAGACTTTCGCAAAACCAAGGCCCGAAAGCACTGCTCAATTATATATGCCACGACAAAAATAGCGTTTGCCCAGAAAATCCAGTTCTGGAAGCTAGGAAATCTCCAACGCAAGCTGGTCTCTGCCCATGCACCGGTTGCGGTCAAGGACAAGCACGAAGCAACGGAAACGATCGCTACAGCTAGGTCGACCTGTTTGCTCGCAATGATTTGGCTCAGCCAGTCTCTGGCTCCCAGCCCCTCGGCACGCATCATACCGCCTCTTCGTTTTGTCACTTCAGCTGCTGCACTTGAATTAAAGATAGCCCGCTGCACTTCATTCCAACGGAGAACTGTAGCACTCCGGACGCCACCTGTGTACTCCAGGTTAGCCTGCTCTTTTTCCAGCACGTCAACGATGACGCCAACAAACAAATTCATGACGAAAACACTTAGCAGGGCAATCACTAAAGAGCACAGTATAATTGTTAGAACGTGGTGGCGATCGCCCAGGTCCAGAATTCTTGTCAGTAGGCTTGGCCACCCTTCGGAAGTGGTAAGGATAAATACACTCAGAAAGCTCTCGCTAAGGGATGTGATGTTGGCATACGCCAAATACACAGATGGGGGTTCTCCTGCTACAGGTCCAAGCAAGTAGCGAAAACTGACAGCAAAACATGTGAGGAGTAAGACAAAAATGAAGCCTAAGTTCAGGATTCTGCGACCGGCCACCTGCATAGCGAGCACCAGTCTATGCGTCCCGGTCCCCTTCCAGAGGCGTAGTAGCCAGATGCATCGGAGAACTCTCGTGCACTGCGCAAACCTATACCAGGAGCTTTGAAACATCAGTTCATTCATTTTCCCTTTACTCACTGACAATGCCGCGATCAGCCAACACCACGCCAGAGCTTGAGCCACTGATTCTAAACAGTTACAGCGGGAACTAAAAAACGGAATACCTTCGCGGATGCTGCTTATGCCAAGCCGCAGAAAGATATCTGCTGTCAGTGCAAGTTGGAACCCCAGCTCCAGTATTGTGTGCATTTTCCAAGAAGTGATACTTTTTTTCATGGCGCATTCAATTATCAGTTCCACCAGCGAAGCTATTTGGAGCAAAAGCTGAAGCCAGCCAAAGCCGTTGATTCCGCATACATTCCGAAGATGCTTTAAGGCTGCGTGCCATTTTGCAAGTACGATATGCATCCAACTTGGCATCTGCCGCTCTGGTTTGCGCTGTTGCATGCCGGTGTGTGCCTGGCTGCGCCGCCGAAGCGTTATGCTGGTGGCTGATCCGGATTTACTTCTCAGTTCCGCTAGGGAACTGAACCCTGAGGTGTTAGCTGGGTTATCTCGCTGCACTGGAGAGCTGGTAGTGTGGGAATTTTGTTTACCAAAGGGATCACTCACCAAATGGCTTACATAAGCCATCTGCAATGCGACGCTGTGTGGGTCTATTGGTGTGATCTGTGCCAACCCCACTTTTGCCGCCTCAATTAATGCTATGCGCCCCTGCCTAATAGCGTCCCTAACTGCGCTCCAAAACATGCTGCATAGCTCCCGAAACTGCAGCTCCTCAGCTGATTTATTTTCACCTGCTCCAGGCGCTGCGCGACACAAAGACATATACTCTGAGCCATGCGATCTGCAAGCTGGTGGAAGAGAACGTGCTTTGCGGGGTTTCACCCCATAAAGGATATGTTCTTGCTATGGTGCAGGTATACTGTTGCAGCTACTACGTGGTGTAGACTGACCAGGGAAATGGGTATCATTGCCTCTAAATGGCTTTATTTTACGGTCTTAATGTGCTCACTAGCTAGACACGATTTCGAGCCTGCGCAAGAAGCGGGCATTGACCTAGTCTCATCACCTTCAACAAATTGTACCGCTGCCTTAGTGGCAATGTCCAGCTTCCGAGACTCGACTAACAGGTAGTCCAAATGCAACAGGGCACCTGAGTTATTAATACGTCCACGAGGAACAGTTTCTTCCTTGTTTTTTTCCAGTACTGCAATTGAGTGCCGGCCGGATATTCCAGACGTGGCAGTTACCGAGTTTTCAAGAGTGTGGTCCAGATCATGGCCAGCTACGGCCCTGTCAAAGCCTGTATCATTTATTAATCCTTTGTTATTGGGTTTGTCCGACAGGACGGGGATGTCGCTGTAACTCCGGCTGCTGTGTCTGTCTCCTGTCCATGAAATACTGCCGAAGCTGTTCCGTGTGGCCAAGCGGTTGCTCTTCAGAGCCACTCTCTTGCAAATATCGAAAGCAAGGGACGTTTTGCGCGCGAACTCCCCGAATGCCTTTGCAGATTTATCGTGATCTGACCCTGCAACGAAGCCATGTACCGAATAAAGGGAACAGTAGACCCGCATGCCTTTTGCCTAGATCACGCTATGCTGAATACCCTAAATAAGGAATATGCTGGCAATAGTTGTTTTCAAACAGCAGATGGCGTGGCCTTTCCGAAGCATTAGGCAGTATACCTAGCAGAATAGCCTTTATGAGCTCGTCTCGCTGAGCATCGGTGCTCATGTCTACGACTGCGTATAACGCCTGAGCGTTCTTGCCCTGTAAAGCATCTTCCGCAGGCATTTTAATGCCCGCATTTCGGCATGTAGCAATGAAGTTTGCAACGTGCTTCACAGTAAGGGATTTCTGAGTCCTTATAAATTGTCCAATCATAACTGCTCCATATAAGTTGAAGATTACGCAGTTCAACGCGAGTAATGCAATGTACAGGAAAGTGTTGATTGCTGTCACTCGAAATGCACCAGACAGAACAAAATCAGACAACTGCCCCGAATCAAATGTGAACTCAGTCCATTCTCTACCATACACCTGAGCGAATTCTCTGAAAAACAAATCCCAACCTTCGCCAGTCAAGATTGCTGCCAAAAGGAGTAGAGCATTGCCGGGGTTTTCGAAGTTCAGGTATTTCGTTACACTAAGGCTCGCTCCCTCTGAATGCACTGACAAATACTTGGAGTCAAAGAACAAGAACAACCCCAGCTGTGCCATCACAGCGCAAGAGTAGATGAGTAGTAGTACGTACGGAAGTAGCGCGCTGTGTAAAACCCAAAGCATCTCCGCCGTCATTCTGAGGGGTGGAAAATACTTCACCAACTTGAAGAGGCGGAAAGGGCGCATCAACGAGAAAACAACGCCTATTGACATCAAGACCCCATCAGTTTCTACCATTGTCGTTCTGCACCCAGACAGGTGCGGACACTTGGCCAGCGCATACACTCCATCTACCACAGTCAGGCATGCCATAAGAATGTCCAGGCAGATGAATCCGTCCTTGAGCCCCTGCCTGCCGAAAGCAAGCACTAGTACTAGTGCTTCGAACACAAACACCACGCTCGTGAGGATGTAAATAGTGGTATACATGATACTCGTGTCTGTGCCGCCTTCAGCCAGGAGAGACACTGTATCTATGGCAACCACAGTCAGCATTGTCAGGGGGGTGAACCGGTGAGTGGCTATGCGGAAGGAGAAAGCAGTGACCTCCGCGTAGAGAAATTGCAAGCGATTTTTGAGCTGGGGGAACTGAAACTCGACCGCTCTGTCTGCTTGCCGTCTGAGAGCGCACAAGCGCTCACGGAAAGTTGGTTTTCCTTCCTTCACAAGTTCATAATCAGCTTCTGCCTTAAAGTCTTCAGTTATTGGGAGAAGCGGGGACCTGAGCTTGCTTGCAGTTTCCCAGTTCTGGCTCAGTTGTACCATGAGATACTTAATCCAATCAGTTCCCAACAGCTGATATACCCTCCACTCTGCTTCCCGTAGGATGGCGGGGCGCGTTGCTTGCTCCGCCTTTGCAGCGTCAAACGCCTCCCAAAGCACTGCTATAGCTAGGTTCATTAAGAACATACCACCCACCACCACCAATGCAGGAAACGCAATGTAGGCTACAACACCGGCGCTGCTGTGATCACCGTCTACTTGGCGCTGCATCGTGAGTGCCCATCCTTCCAAGGTAAATCCTTGCAGGATGGTCACTGCTGCTGCCCCTAGTGTGTGGAGGCCAATCACTCCAAAGGCCGCTTCTTCATTGGTTTGAAGTTCACGCCATGCTCTGTCTTGAAGAAGCCTGCGATCTTCAGCAGTGCATGAGGAGGTCACCGAATACAAAAACAAATTCCGACACTGTGTACCTTCTCTGCAAGGTGACTTGTCGGAACAAAAGCGGAACTGAGACTCGTCAACATCCCAGAAGAAACTGTCAGCAGAACAGGAGTCGCTCGCTTGTACTTCAGCTGGCAACGGTAAATCCGGATAGCAGCGGTACCAGCAAGTGAACCCATAGAAATGCAGAAGCACAATTAGTACCAATACCGAAAATACCAGCACAAGCACGCATACAGCCACTAGGTCTTTGGCACTGCGGGCTAGCTGTGAAATTGCTGAGCGGAACGTGCGACATATTCTTAGCAGAACCCATGCGCGCGCATTCCTCAATATGGCCAAAAATGCCAAAGAACCTGAGCTGTGCGTCCACCAGCCTGCACCTACCCCAAAGCAGTATAGCACATCCGCCGATATGTTCATTAAAAAAATGCAGTCCAGCCACCCTGACCACGACCGCAGATAGGCGTGCTTCGTTGACCAGACGCCCCGAGAGCCGGCACCGGTGATGACTAAACATATAGGCCCAAGAAGCAGCAAGATATTGCTTGTCCAGGTCAGGAAGGGAGGTGCTATGTTCGTTGCACCCAGTGCTGTCACAAGGCAGTCCAATAATACAGTAAGCATCAGCAGTGCCCTTGAAAGCCGAGAATCTCGTACCTTGAAGCAAAACACACCCCACTGCCCTCTAGCTGCTGAGTATTCCAGAGGCGTTACGGCAGCTGATGTACTTATAGATAGCAGAGAGCTCAATGCTCGGCTCCGCACACTGCTGAGCCGGTTGTCAGTGCGTTCCGTTCCTTGAGTCACTCCGCTAGACTCATGAAGAGGTCCTGTGTGGCTGGACATATTGAATGTCTCAGACTCAAATGACCTTTTATCTGGGTTCGCCATGGTGGAGTCAGCGGGGGACGGTTGAAAGGTGTCGTTGTGGTACAGCGGCCGTCGAGGAGGCGTTAGCTTGCCTACACGTCAGGCCGCTCCTTCGCAACCAGGATCTCACATATGACAGCCAAATCCGTATATCAAATCTGGCAAAAAAGACTGCGCATAGGCCACTGAGCGCACGATATTGTCGCAGCCACGTTCGGCACGGTTTTCGCTGGGCGGTCGGGAGGAGATCCCCCAACTCGAGCCAGCGAGATCCAATCGACGCTGCATCCCAGTTTAGCACCTGTGTCTTTCAGTAAGTGTTATTTATTTTCTTTCGATTTCTATGACATCTGTGACGTGCCCTGCTTCAGCCACTTCTCAGAAGCGAAAGACACGTATGTTCAGTGTCTACCTACTCTGCCAGTGCTTATGAGGATGGTAGTGAACTGCTAACAAGTGCGTGAAATCCAGGTATTAAGTATCAGCATAAAGGTAGAGAATCATATTCGCTGACCTCCTAGTGGTTGGGCCACCGGGGCTGCCCACTAGGTGCATGCGTTTGGCACTGAACAACCGAGCCAGTCGCCGGACGCATATTTACAGTAACATTGAATTGTTCCACGCAGAGAAGGCGTGAAAACATCGTTATCCAAGGCCTTGGAGAAATAATTCTAGTCGTTACAAAAACTTTTGGAGGGATTTTGAGAAATTAGCCTGACCATTTGCTCACGACATATTTCGTAGCATAGAGCATGGTCCATTACCAGTGAAGAGATCCATCACTGATTCCACCTATATACAGCTTTGGTTGCGCTTTTGAGTGGAGTTTATATTGACAGAACCGTTATATAGTACAGTGAATCGCGTGGTGAATAGGACACCTGGTTCGGTTTGCTACATCTAGTCAAGTTCTGTCACAATGAACAAGCAGAAGCAAACTCCATCAGACAGAGCAATGGCACTTCCAAAGCGCGTGGGAGGTCATCGACGCTCATCTTTAGCCATATTTTTTAGGGGGGAAGAGCTTCAAGAGAGCGACGATAACCAGGTACTGCATTCCATCTCGGCTGTATGAGGGTACCCGTGCCAGCAGTCTCAGTGCATCCAATAGCGAGCAAAAAAGTGAAAGTGAATTCGAAATGTAGCCAAGGATGCAGTTGTCTTGATTTATTATCACCACTCATGCCTTTTTACGATGTTCAAAGTCGTGGAGTCTCTCCTCCCATAGATAGAAGGCAGAACTGCACGAGCTAGCCTCCAACATAATATTGCTGCAGGCTAATCAACGGTTGAAACCGAAAGATCAATTACAATTGAGTCCAGAAGAGCTTCGGCAGCGCATGCCACCCAACACCTTGTATCCCAAGAATCCTCGAGCGCCTCAGAATATTACTCGTTTTTCTTTCAAAGAGAACCAGTTCAAGAAAGAAGGCGATGTTGATCAAACTGTGTTTCACTTATCGATTGAAAGGTAGCTGTGCACGGAACCATGCAGTGCCTCGCTTCACCACATGCCGCTCGTTGGGTAGGACCCGGTGATTGGATATATCGTCACTGCACCTTTAGAGGACAGTGCCGCTGCATCAACAGCCTTTAACAATGCCATAAAAGCCTGAATCATCGAGACGCGTGGTGTTTAAAGGCATGCTTACCTTCTTGGGGGGTGAATAACAGTTCAGACGCCTTGCATTGTACTGGCATCATGCAGCACCCTGCTGTTAAAGGACAGTGCGGAAGCAACGGAGCAGGAAGAGCTTCTACGACTTCGAAAAGAGGCAGCAGAACTTCGGAAGGAACTAGAAGCTGTTGAGGTGTCAATTGAGGATGATGGTTGTATGGCATCATTCCTGCCAAGCGAGCTATTTGAATCAAAAGCTTATCTAGTTATATCTTTGACCGGCTGCGCAGAATCTTCCAAAAAGTTGCTTACTTGCTATTCTAAAGACTTTGAATAGGATTTGCCTCGTGGTGTTGCTTCACTGCAGCAACACAGGATGAAGAAGGACGCGTTATGCGGAATCAATTTAACAACGTGGATCGAGCCACCCACATTAGGAGCCGCGCTACAGTGTACTTGTTGAAATAGATCACGCACACATAGAGCCCTAGTTTACCTTGACCTTAGACTAA
This sequence comes from Cyclospora cayetanensis, assembly GCF_002999335.1. Classification (NCBI taxonomy): domain Eukaryota; phylum Apicomplexa; class Conoidasida; order Eucoccidiorida; family Eimeriidae; genus Cyclospora; species Cyclospora cayetanensis. Next base: position 45,756 of record NW_020312458.1, on the reverse strand, counting down.
CAGTAAGTTTAAACTCTTTCATGAGCCATGAACTAAATAAACTTGATGTGTCTTATCTTTTTCCAGAGAGAGGAGCTGTTTTACAGTGCCACCTCCAAAGCGCACTTGTTGTGGAACTGGTAAGCACTACCCGAAATAGCAACCAGAAATGTTGTGTGTCCTATTATGCTCATATTCATATGGACCAGGTAGTTGTGTCCACCACACTCGTATCACTGACTAACCGTGGGGCCGGTTGTGAGCTTTACAGTGAACCGCTGGATTATATGCGATGCCTATGCCAAGGAAGCAGAAATGCAGAACCGAAAGGAAAGCGAACTTAAGGTACTGACGAGTAATTGTCATTTCGATCATCACTAATGAGCTTAAGGCAGCGGCGAGAATCAGCGTTCCAGTACAGTATCCTTCCCGCGGAATGCACTATGAAGGAACACCCACTTAAGCATGGCATTAGGCCCACCATATATATTTTAAATGTTGGGTTTTGTGCTTCTAGCCACGCATAAGGCATCCACTGTCGCTTCTTCCACATGATCCACTGAAGAGCCTAATGGGCTCGGAGAAGTTCAGATGGTCTCTGAAGGTGAGGAGTTGCTTGCTCTTGCCATCCTAGTTACATAATCTCGGCCTCGTTGAGTAAGATACCTCTTGATCTACCACCTTAGTAAAAGAGCTCAATCTACAGCGGCATTTAACCAATAATTGTGGAGTCATGCATCTACAACCATTTACAGTATAGCGTCATTGCGGTTGCCGAGGGCGGTGTTGATTACCTTCACAGTGAAAGAGTTTCACTGTGTTGTATGCTACTCTAATGGCGGGCGTTCGCTTTTATGTGCAGGTTTTAGAGCGTGTAGTAAGCTTCATCGCTCAGCTTGAAGCATACCGCGAGTTTCAGGCTACAGATGAAGACGCATGTGATACATCTTTAAGTGTAACTCCGATTTGGGAGCTCCGATTACCTCGAATAAAAGGGAAAGACGCCATGGCTCTTCAGTGGAATCCATATTATCATGACCTTCTTGCAGTCGGATTCGGTTCGCTTGGCACAATTGGATGCATGTTCAGAATCATGTCCTGATGCTTCTGCTCTCAGTGATTTTACTCCGTAGTCTCAAGTGTCTTACGCCGCGGGTCATGTGGGCATGACTGTATAAAGGCTTTGAAAATGTTTAAAATGGCTCAATTCGTATAGTGGTTACACACTTTTATATCTGTAGACAATGCCAGCTGCTTGATCAGCAGAATGCGCTGTTCGTGCGTAGGCAACTACGAGTACGTACAGCAGGGCACCGGCTATGTGTGCTGTTTTTCTCTTAAGAATACATCCCATCCTGAGTATTTTTGGAAGCTTGATTCTGTGAGGCTCACTGGAACCGCTAGCGCTGTAACCGGCACAAATCGTAGGTACTGGTGTTAACTTCACATAGAATGAATATCCTTTTCAACAGCTTAAAAAGTTGAACGGTTCAGCACACGCAACTTGATGCTTTTAAAGGATTGGCACTGTTTTTGAGTCTGCGTACCTCTTCCTACCTACAGAAAGTTTGCAGTTTAGACTGGCATCCACTACGACCGTCACTCTTGTGCGTGGGGCTTTACGATGGCAACGTTGCAGTGCTAGACGCAACGGCACCAAGCAAGCGACCGTGGCATTTATCAACGGTGAAAACAGGGAAACATATTGACCCTGTTTGGGGAGGTGAGTTACTGCAAAGAACCATGGCACTTTCAGCATGCAGTAGCAGTCTCTGTAAGCCAACACGACCATCAGCGTCAGGACGGCAGCATTTTAGACTACACTGTTGATACATGCCGTGCACTGTCCAGCCTGGCGGCAGTTCTGCGTGCGCTGTTTCATCAGTACGCTGGGATGTCGACACATCCACAAGTCAGCTGTCCTTCATTTCCGTGTCGGCGGATGGTTGTGTTATGCGCTGGACTCTCCTCAAAAACAAGCTGGAATCTGAAGTGGTAAGTGCAACGGTAGATCAGCACTCACATAGGCGACCAGCAATTTTCATCAATTACAAAAATCCCAGTCTGCTGTCGAAATTGCCAGATGCTAAACTGGGAGAACCGAGCACTGAGATCGCCCAAGTGATTTTTTCTCTGTAAATGTGTTCGAGCTTTTCTGTGAAGCTCCTCACACTAAAGCGCGATACCGGGGCATTAGGAGGCGATGCGGCTGGAGTATCTGAGTCATCAACTACTCTTTCGCTCGCAACTGGACTGTGCTTCGACTTCTGCTCCGCTAGTCCGCAAGTGTTTATTGTTGGGACTGAGGAAGGAAGCATACTCAAGTGTTCAAAGGACTACAGTGGCCAACTTTTGAGTTCATATAAAGGCGCGTTCTTGAATGTTTGGGTACACCATCTTTATTGTAGTATGACAGCACAAAATCAAGGCACAAAGCCCTTCAGGTGTAGTATGACCGCGTGGAAAAGCTGTGGGGTACGCCGGCCCCCCCATATGAAGCAGTTCACTGCTCTGATGTCCTTCGTTTTCCCAGGACACAATATGCCCGTACATGGAGTGCATTGGAATCCGTTTAGTGAACATATTTTTATTTCGGCGTCAGCTGACTGGCATGTTATGATTTGGGATGACCGCCTACAGAAGAATATATTTACGCTGGACTACGGAACGGTATCACTTCTGGCAGTATCCTCATATGCACGAGGCATATGGGTAGCCTTTTTGACATTTAGACAGTAAATAAAAAAATTATTAAGTAGCATAGCACAAAGCTTAGCTGTGAAGGACCAGCCTCGAGCTGGTAAAACAAGCAATGGCCCAAGAGGTTGAGCTACGTGGATTGTTTGAGGTCGCATGCTGTGATCAGCCAATAAGTGACGTGGCATGGGCTCCTTACAGCTCAACTCAATTTGCTGTGTTGACGACAAGTGGAATGGTGAGACCAGATACTGGCATAGCCTACCAGTGCGGCACGCCCTTGAAAGCTTGTACTAAAAAGTTCCTCTACCCTGCCAACCAATTCCCACGAATGATGAAATATATGTGCCGCTGGAAAAAGATTTAGGCTGCGCCTACAAGCGAAGCGCAGGTTCAAGACTTGCATAGAATCAACAGTGTTTCCTTGAGTTTATTCCAACCTTACACCTCCATGAAAACTGAGCCCGAGAGTGCTGCGTACAGCTGCATGTGCACGACTTGACCATGCATAGGAGGCTTCCCGTTATATCTCAAAAAGTATGTCACAAGTAGCACAAAGTTTTCATCAATTAACGATCTAAAGATGAGCGATTTGTCTAAGTGTTTGTAGGCTGGTAGCTCCTACAAAGTGTAGTGAAATATCAGCTTTTGTGGAGGGGCATTGGCACCAGCCAGTAGGAGACATTGCTGCTGATGTGTGTTGAGTACAGTATGTCGGTATTGCCGACGATTTGCATGCCTGCACGTAACTTTCTGCGCAGGTGTGCTGTGATGCTGCTGGCACACGAATTTGTTTTAATTCACGGAGCTTGGTTCTTGCAATCGCCCAGACAGGGGGCTCAGTGACCATCGTTAAGCTACCGCAGAGGCTTGTGACAATTCCAGTAAGTCATTAACTTGCCTCCCTACCGAGGCCAAATGATCACAGTATCTTAGCACCTGGGTCGTGTGTATTTTATCTAATAGAGAAGAATATCTCACTCGTTTTGTGCTAGTTGCATCATACTTGATAAACTTGTCTTTAGGCCATAACTTTGATTGATATGTGTCGTTTACCTACTCTTAATTCTATGAGCCCTTGAGTCGCTTCCTCCAACTTCAATTCCAGCATACATAAACTACTTTATACTGTTCTTGGTCGTCCTTGTTTGTAGACTCCTTCAACCCACTGCATTATTTAACAGTACTTGCCAATTAGCGTTAGTTACTCTCCTTGACTTCTAAGCAATGGCACATTTAATCGCCAAACGGCAAAAATAAAGTGAAGTAATTTCTTTGATACTAGAAAATATGCAGCCCTTATCTTCAGGAGCCCAGATCGTTCGCCCTCAGATAGAGCAACTAAGTGATGTATAGTGACACCAACGTCATAGGCTTTGTGGTCCCGGACCATCACCACTAGGCGTTCATACAGCACATCGATTTTTGGTTAGAATAATGTTTAGCAAGTCACTGCTTGTATCTTACAACGTCTGAGATGAGTCAAAAGGTGTGAAGCAGCTAAAAACGGTCGTTGTATTGCAGGAACCGACAGCTGAGGTTGGTTTGCTCTCGGCAGAAGCTTGGCAAGCAGAACGCCTCACTTCGGTTTTGCTTCTTATCAGCGAAGAGTTCCGTGAGGCTGCCAAACCCAAAGACCGCTCAATGCGTGATTCGAAACTGACTTGTCAAGGGCTAGAGAAGGAAGCCCCACATTCCGCGCGACAGGAAGATTAGTTGCGACATACACTCCCCGATAGCTCTCACTTTATGGTATTAGGCGTCAGGACGTGGCATCCGCTCGATATGATGGGCTTTTGCTTATCTGCATCCCTTCGTTTTTTGAAACATCACAACAGCAAGCAAGACACCGCACAAACGTATACATACGTTGGCCCCGCGTAGTGGTCTCATGTCTTGAGCCGTGGCTGTGCGGACTTTCGAGCATCTATCAATCAGGCACACAGCCTTGTGCAGGGGCACGTGGCACATGCCTTTGTGCATTGCTTAATGCAGATCACTAATGCAAGAGAAATAAGGCTGCACAATAGGCGCTATTGTGACCAGCTTAGAGATCCAAAAGTTTTGCCCTTCTATGCTGGAGATCAAGAGGATTCTTGACCTAAAACCCCACTTGCTGCTTTACGCACAGCGCATGTTAGTCTAGGTTGGTAGCGTCAGGATACCTACAAATGCAAAAAAGCATTACCTTTCGATAAGCTAAAAGCTGCTTATTCCTTGTTTTGATTAGTGCCCAGAAACTCAAGGCATTTTCTTGTATCTGCTTGTTTTTACTAGACTGCCTGTTTCTCAATTTAGGCGCCAATTTAGAAACATGGAACTCGGCAACTTGAACTGATGCTTTTTTCCACGCACTGCCAAGCTTTTCCTTTCTTGCTTTCCTTCGAGAATAACTACTAAGCTGGAAAATAACTTTAATAGAAGCATTGAAGAGCAGCTGTAGAGACAGGATCACATGTGTACGGAATACGCTGCCCTATTCTTAGCTCCTCTGCTTAGAAAAATAGAAAAAACCAAGAACCGTAAACTACGGTTTGCTTGGATACTTCACTAGTGAGTGAGACCCCAGCTCTCCTAGTTTTTCTGTATACATTTGAGTTGCTCGCAGTAGTCATGACATAATTTGTATTCAAGGTGTGTTATGAAGGCATGCCAGAAATTATAGAGATGTAGATGGTTGTATGCCTACCAACGTATCTAGTTTGCGGGGTCTGCGAATCTTCCAGAGGTGATCAACTAGTAATATTGTCCTTCCAATCATCATCGAACTGCACCTAAAGGAGGTTGCCGCATTTTTTTGATGCTAATCTTATGGAAAGTGCTATGATCCCTGGTTCCAGAACCTCAAAGTGGAAGCTTCGTCAAATCCAAAAAGGTGTTTTCGAAGGCACAAGAGTTTTGTGCAGAAAGTGGATCAACGTCTTACACTTTTAGTGGCTGAAGGCCATGGCATGAAAAGCAAGACCCCCTTTCTTAGAAGATAGTTTTATGCGACCAGAAATTTTTTGAAGAACACACAATGATGTACCCCGCTCCGCCTCAAAGACCAGTTTGTAAGTGTTGCGAGGCAAGGCTGGACTATTTAATTACCTCAGTGATTACACTTGCCAAATTTCAAAGCAAGCTTCCCTTGATAATGCAGCGGTTCTCCGTTCTGCAGTGTTAATGCGAATACCAATAGTGGCCGGGGTATTATCAACCACAGACAAGGCTCGCCACCTTTTGGCTGCCTGCGAATTGTCATGTAGGGGACTATTTCAACGCATTCCTGCTGGCCCCTTTTACGTCGCAAGAGCGATAGCTTGATGCCCAGATGTACATAACTGCAAAAGTATACTGCAGGAAATGCCCATGCCAGTGCTCATTTTCTATTGTGTTATTGCTCTTTATGACCAAGCGAGGCAAGTATTCATGTACCGAGCCTTTACAATTAAATGAAGATGTCCTGCTTGGTCTGTGGACTCATAGAACTCATACAAACGAGGGTTGGAGGATGCTTACTACATGGCTGGACTCTACGCTGGCGCTTCTAGGTGGAGACATTTGTCTGGTGGGCTCCTGCAGAGACAGCCCGAGTGGAGGTTACAATGCAATGGACATTCATAAAATGAAAGATTTTAGTACTAGATGCAACTGTTCTTTGAGATCCTTAGCCTGTTCTATTTTGATTTTGATCGTTGCTGCAAATCCGCAATGCCGGAAATCCTGTACATTATGAAAAAATGAGAGAGGCAGTCTCTGCTGATATCAGGCATGTTCTTATGACTATGCACGCGAAGCGGAGGCCAAAGCTACAATAAACACTAGTGCATCGTTTTTTAATCACTCTCCCTGATTGCGCTAGCTCATACAACTACTCAAGAATTGAGCTACCATATCCCAGCTTAGCAATGCCTCATTGAGATATGGATGCTCGTTCCCAAAGAAACTGGCCACGATATTGCGCGGATAAACTCTCAGCTTTACTTTGTTCCACGACGGCGTCGTAAATTATTGACAGCCAAACATATTATTCTAACGTAGGGAAACGTCTTTTAAAAACACATTAAGAGCAATCCTGTAGGGTTGTCGAGCATCTGTGAACAGACAGGACCCGGAGGGAGCTGGGCCTCCAGCACCTTTTTGATGCGTCTAGGTGCACTGTGCGACTAATCTTGGAAAAGCCACGTCCAGACATCAGTCGGAACACAGAGGCTTTCGGCTACTCCAGGAACGTGAATTATCCACTGCAAGAATTCTGCATTCGCAATTTATGGACATATCTGCTTTGTGCCCTGCACAACGCCGAGGTAATAGTTTCAGGGCAAAACTGACCATTATTATGGCTCTGCTTATGCCTACGCTTCTTGAAATGCACCATGTATACTGTCTTAAGGCTGAACACGTATTCGTGACCTACCGTTGAACCACAACAACTGATTGGAATCCGACGTGTGAAAGCGCCTGGTACAAATACAGCACGCTGACTAGAAGCTGTGTTTTGCACAAAGTCCTTGAAACGGAGTCCCGTGTGCAATGTGTAGCAGAAGTGCAACTATTTCACACTACAAAGCTGGCCTAGTTGAGACCTTTTATAGAGGTAAAAGTCTGATTCCTACGTCATCTAGGACCCCTCCCATAACCTTGTATCTTGCCAGCAAAGTACCTTATTGCTGCGTCTGCCCATTCTGAAAGAATTTCCTGTACCATCCTGGGATTTGTCACACAAAATCAACATTCACCAATTCTTTGCTTTTTAGTTGGTTCAATTAGTTAAGCTTTATCATAGGTAGCTTCTAGTTAATAGCTGCGCAGCAGTTACAGCGCTGGTTTTAGTGCTGAGAGCATATTCTTTATCGTCCTTACTGTTTAACAACATCTTCTGAGTGCCTCTCGAGAATAACCCTGCGTCCCACAAATGCTATTGGCATCTAGCGCTAGCTTTCGTAGGTAACTTGCCATGCTATGGACACACTCAAAACCTCACCACGCAACTCTAGGCAGTATGAACACTCCGTATCGTACTTTGCTTTGAACTCATCTGAATTCCAGTCGTACGACGCAACACCAGTCTTGAGGAAGCATAAAAACAGTGACCGCATGATATCTACTATATCTTCTTTTACAATGTACCTGCACCAAATGAGCGAACGTTGAGTGTTCCAAAAAAGTGCACTGCGGCGTTTCGCAAGGCTGGAATACACGCCTGCACATCTTGCAGCCTGTGGCTACCTCTGTAATATTACTTACCCCTTGTTTCCTCTGTCATAGATGTGGAATAAAACTGAAAACCGCATGGGAACAGAAAAGGCAATATCTTAGGGCTATGTTTGGAGTGTCGATGCTAATGCAGCTCTGCCACCAACGAAAGGTCTTGATTTTGGGCTGTGCAGGCTCATTCCTGCCTTCGCTCGTTGCAACCCAGGCTATACTTACGAGTTAAACGCTGATGAGGAGTGCCTAAGATTCATTGAATGGCACGCAGCACAACAGAAAGCATCTTAGCTATCTCGCGTGCATTCTAGGATGGATAAAGGCCTGGTGGAAACGTGGGAAACCTTTTGCGTAGGCTTTTGAGGGCGAAACCAAAAGGAGGAAAATCAGGCGAATAGTACGTTATGTCTCACCCCGAGTCCATATACTCAGAAGCCGAACAAATTCTTCGAATCCTATTTCAATACCCCTGTCCTGTGTCCTGTGCTGCCAGAAGAGCCTAACGAATCTGTCGGCGAAGGCAAAACTACAAGCATTTGAAAGGTTGAAGAGTCCCAAGAGGCTGACAGCACTCAGCCCCCCCTCTAGAGGTTTCCTTTCACCAGCTTGCAGTCGAAATCCTGTACAAACAACCAGGTAGTACGAGCAATATTACGGACGCACATGAAAACCGAAGGCACAGTAGTGAAGGAGAAGGCTCTTGGCATTTTGCACATCTTTTTGAGCGGCTATTCATTGGTAGTGCATGAGAGTGTTACCGCTGTATAGAGCTTGAACTTCTTCAACAGTAACTGCAAATGATAGCACAGAAGGAGACTATGGCGGTGAGGTACGTTACTACTTGGCCCCAATTTGAAAACTCAGTACAGCGTGAAACCTGAAGGGCGATCGCGTGGTAGCTATTACAACGCACTACCACTAGCGTGAAAAGCGCGCAACAATTTTCTGAATAGCGTATATACAAGCTAAATAACGCCCAACATAGGGTCTTTTCAGGAGATAAGGAAACAGGTCGAGCTGGCTCTTCATCTTACAGTGGGTTTGCAGGGCTAGAGACCTGAGCTCCGCTGAAGAAAACTTTAGCTTCTTCACATCGGCTCTTGGTCTCGTCATTTGCGAAAATGTAATTTCGCGCATGTTTAACGCTTATTGCTGCTCTAGAAGTGGGCCAGCCAGCAGTAAATGAATGACGGCTCTGCTTGGAGGGGTAAATGCAGGTAAATAAATAAGTTTGCAATTCATATAGAGAAGCAAAGGAAAATCATCATATTGAGCCCCCAGCGGCTGCAGCTAGATCGTCATTGCTTTGGAAGCACACAACGCTAAAATCAGTGGCTGGGCTCCGTATAATGCTGATGCCCCAGAGCTGTAGAATGGCCTTAGAAACAGAGAAATAGACTTTGCGTTGTGATGTTGCACCAAGTGCGCCACTTCCGATTTTCGCTGCTTTCTGAGCATGAATGCCACCATTCTACATGCGTTCAGCTAGGCATAGGATGAAAAGGATAGATCAGGGGAGGGTGCACATCAACCCGACATGTAGGCACTACTAGACTTCGATATGCTTCGAACGCTCCCTGCTAATGGAATTCCAGTCCTTAAGGCGGTACGCATGCTTATCGAAGGGCGTTACTGGAGTTCCTGTAGTGTCCTTGTGTTCATGTGCAAAGTAAGAGACGAACTACAAGAAAATTAGCCTAATAGGCGCTATGCTGTTACTAGAAAGATACATGCGCAGGTAATTTTGATTTACGTATCATTGGGATACCCTCTGGTTGCCCTGTAGAAACTAGCTCTTAGTTTCTTCAGTGACCTGCACGGATGATGAACTACACACGTTGTTTGCCGTGTACGAGCAGGAACACCTTAGACTAAGACTGTAGTGCCCTGCTCAAAGAGCTAAAGTTGAATTTCCAGTCCTTACTAAATATATTTGCCAGTTCTGGGCAGATTCTGCCTGAGAAAACCAACGGGGCTGCCCGCAAGATGCATGCATGCCTCAGCAAGTGCATTTTTAAAAACATATGCATGCATCTCCACGGAAAATAGGATCAGCCTAGGCAAGAAAGGAATTCAAATCCTTTTCTATCATTACAAAGAATCTCTCTTGGGAGTAGACGTGGTCCTAAAGTGCGACTAGCATAGTGAACCACATGCCAAGTGCACACGCCGCGTTATACCATTTGGACTGCTCCAGAGCCCAACGCCACACCGCATTTGTTTGTCTGCATTAGATGTGTATAGTTCTTCTCCGTACTTAGCGAGTTTTGTGGACCTTGATCTACTTGCTCGGTGGACGGCCGAAGCAGCGTTAGACCGCCGGTCTGCAGGCTATGCGGCCGAAAACAAGAGCTTGTATTGAAAGCCTCATTTATTAATGAGGTATGGGTAGACTTCGCCGCTGTAAACTTCAAAGCATAATGGCAATTGAATACGCCCAGCGGATTGTCTTATGGGTGGTACGCGATCGTACGGCGCGTGTGTTGCTAGGTGTGCGAAATCTAGAGCCTCAGACACTCTATTGTTGAGAAACCCGATTACTCTTTCGAATTTGAAGGTGCAAAGCTAGTGATTGAGCTTGTGAAGTCAACATCGGCTATTGTACTCAAGCCAAAGTGGAGTTTTGAGTCAGAGAGCTCGGGCATGCCTGAGGATCTGAGGAAAGGAAACTTCATGGAATAGCTACCGTATATACAAAGATAGTGATTCAACAAAATTAAAAATACTAGAGAATTAGACACTCGCCTCACGAGTTGATCAGATGACATAGAAAGTCCGGCCGGGGTGCATGCTGCCAGCTGGACAAACTCGATGTTTTCATAGAAATTGTGTCGAAAGTCCACATATGGCAGAGCAATAGTCAGCGTTCAATGAGTAAGCTCACCTGTGCCCACAGCAAAACAGTTCTCAAGCAAGCGTCTTCTTGTTCTCTTGCAGCTTGAAGTATTTGTTCGAACGCGGGCAGAAAAACACGCTGGTACAGATGATCCATGGTGGAAGAAATGAAGCCGTAGTTGGCTGAGCAGGTGATGACAGCATCTTGTAGAGAGCGACCCCACAATGGGCATGCTAGGGTAACCCAGATGGCTCCATGTCCTCGAAATACTGCAACATGCACACTATTCTTTCGTCAGGTCTACTTAGTTGCTCACCTAGAGTACAGGTAACGGAATGCACGTAATACTGCGTGCTTTGTTCCTAAGCGCATCAGTAGGTTCCTTCTGTGCAGCCTTTAAGTTATTATTAGGCGGTGCTCCTAGGTTGCACACTTATTGTTCTCTAACCCAACAGCGTTGCCGCTAAGTACCGGATTCCCGCCTGTGACCTATCTGAAAAGACATAAACATGGCCTTTCAGCTTTTAACCAAAACTAATTTGAGAGGATATTCTACACACCGTTTCATACGGAGTGCCCTTTGGCACATGGTAAACATATTCAGAAGGTGCTGCCCCTGCTTGCACACTGCGCAGGACGTGGTGTTAGTTTTTCGGGCTTTAAATCCAAATTTTCTGCCGTGAGTGAAAGGCCACAGCTGTGGTTACTCAAAATGGGTGGGCCTGTGCATGTCCATGCTGGGGAAAGTGAACCTTCCCTACACCCGTCCGACAGCAGTGCCAAGGAAGAGTGGGGCGACGCTTCGTGGCTCCTCTGGGAAGCTACACTGCTTGCCGCCGCCTTGGATGCCCACCAAATTACCCACATCCGAAGGTTAGTCTTGTAACTGGATCCTGAATTACATAAACAAAGTGTCCACAAGGAAAGCTACCAGGTGGTGAAACTTTGAACAAACATATAGGCTTTCCGACTATGGCTGCTTCTGTAATGCTACTCAACCATTGCAAATGCCTAGAGCATATCAAATTTACCCATGTACGGCCATGAAGCTCCTACGTTTCTATGACCTAACGTTCTCAAACTACCCAGAGTTACACATCTGATGAGATAGCTGCAAAATCTGTCAGGCTTCCTCCCAGAACATACACAGATACGAGCCCACCCAACAAAACTTCTCTTAGTCATCGTAAAGCGCTCATAAAGCGTGGCAGAAAAAAAGTGTCGACAAGAATGATGTGAAAGTCGGAACAGGAGCTGATACGTACACATACTTGCGATATTAGGGATTTCCCCGAATTCGGGCCATGGGCATTTTCCAGTGGAACTGAAGAGAGCAAGCAGCAGCAGGCGGACACACATCTCTTTCTAGGCATGGTTATATATCTGTTACATATTCTGGGTTGTGATATGCCGCAAGTAGGCCCAGACAACTTTGAGGATGCAAGCAACGCGATTAGTACGCCTTTGCGATACCTGCTTACTGCTACTGTTCATTAGTGAAACTAGTGGAAGACTGGCAGTTCTCTAGGCTTTGCACCTTTCTCGTCGAATGCATGCTTGGTTCTTAGGCTCAGAAGCTTCTGTGTTTTCTCAGGGAGAGCTCTCTCTACGCTTCAAGCCCCGATATCCATTTCTGTATCAGAGATTATCAAGGTAGCTGTAGCCCATTGTTAAGGCCACACAAAGATACTGAACGCCACAGACAACATATTATGAAACACCCTAGTGAAATTGTCCTCAAACTTTGTAGCGTGGCTTGGTGGCTAAATATTGCACATGGGTACGCTGAAGAAAACTTCTTCTTGGTTAACGTAGTATGCCATTCACAGTGTCTAATATCGATCATGGTAATGTGCGGCACTGCCAATCTCCTGTAGGCCAAAAGGAAGGACGCTTCTCCCCTGTTGTACTGGCTGCTCCGCAAGGTTGGTACGCAATAGCAGTAGCGCATCACAATGCAGGAGGTCCTCAGCAGCAGGGATAACACGAATATAGTTTAGAGCTACATCAAAAAATCCTGAGAAAAGATGCCATAGGCTTGCAACTGCTACCAAGAGAGTGTAGTGTTAAAAAGAAAGCCATTACTGAGTGGATCAAGGAATAATCAAGGAAATCACAAATACACACATCGTATATGCGAAAGGTGTCGGACGCACCATGATAAATACTTGGCAGGCATTTTTGCTGCTTATTAGTTCAGGTAGCAGAAAGGAAGTGTCTCTCTTTCGCTGATCCGGTGTTCCTATCTGAACACGATTCTAGCAAAAAGGCTTCAGCAACATGGAGTATTAAAAAGGAACGAAATGGAGGCCGACGAGGTCAAATGCCAGAGGAGCTGACGGTGAGGCACACACAGGACGCGCCGTTTGAACAGGCTTTTGCAAGTAGACTATAATGTATCCAAATGCCTAAGCCGCAGTCGGGAAAATCAACTTTGGAGCAAGACAAAAGGTCCGCCGCATAGTCCTCTATACCTGTCTTCTGGCAGACTGGGCACTACCTAAGTTGACAAGTGTTCAGTGTGGCACTGTTGGCACAGGCCGTTCTTGTGAACTCCGCTGCACTCTGTTCCTCCAGACTGCTCTCTGTCACTAGAAGGTGTAGCTAAGTAGCTCCACGACATTCCACAGACCAAAAGGAGATTGTTTGCTTAGATACGTAAGTTCAGAATAGAGCATCACGAGGGGCTCTCGCATTGCTTGCTCGATGCAGATGGAGTGTAAAGAAGTCGTACACGCACAAGAAAGCCTGCCGCAATCTTCAGCTTTAGCCCCTGTGGGAGTGCCTACCACCGAGAATGGCCAGTGTGTCTTTCTTTGGAAGCAGAAAATGCAAAACTTCAGATCAATGAGAGGCGAGCTACAGCGGCACATGAGGCAACTTCGGGTCGTCCTCCCCCCCTTAGTAGAAGAGGCAAAGCGAATTGTCTTAGGTCTCAGGTGCAACGAGAAAGCTCTTCGTGACTCCTTTCCCGACCTTGTTAGCTGAACGCACTCAGTGCATGCTCACATATCTTAAAGCCTCTTTAAAAGTGACTGCCGGGGAAGGAACTGCACGCAGAGTCCGTGCAGTCCTGCGCGAGACCGCTACGCAAGATGCCACCGCGTTCAGGTTAACACAAAACATAGAACGTCCAGAAATTCAGTCCAGCAGTTGACTTTGGGTGTCTGTGCAGTATTTACAGTACGAAGCTGTGTTGAAACAACGAACAGCACAAGAAGAGCGGCATCGCCAACTTCAGGCGGAGCTCCACTCCCTTGAAGTGGTTCTGAAGTCTAGCGAGGAGCGACTCCAGCAAGCAACTAGGGACCTTGCGGACGTTACCGCATTAAGAGTAACGCCTAGACCAGGAGAGTCCCTCGAGTCAGTAATATCCTCTCTCCAGGCAAGCGGCTTTGACAATATGCCTAACAGGAAGCTTGCGTCGCTTGGACCGTGTTGTGAGGATGTATTCGCACAAGCCAGCCACTCCAATGATGCTGTATTGCGGGGCATTTTGACTGCTTACCATAGGGGGAATTGAAGCAGCTGGATGTTCGGGCAGCCATTCTAAGGCACGCCTCAATCCACGTAAGTGTATGTGCATCCTGCCAAGCTGCTGCTGGTTGTGCGTCCTAGGAGCGCTCCAGTGGATCACCACACAATAGTAGACTTTGCTATTTTTAGCGGGTCTTTAATTGCAACATACCAATCTAAAGCGGTGTTTGCAAACATAAAGGCACACCCACGAAACAGAGTACTTGTGGTCCCGCTACTGCGGGGCCCACAGCTTATTGGCTCTTCCCTAACGCATGTCGGATGACTGGTGCAGGCGAAGCCAGACCCTGCATTTGACGACGCAGAAGAAGAAGAAGAAATACCTACGCTTGACTGAAACAGCCTTGTTCATTTAACAGTGCAGGTTGCTTCCAGACAGTACGCGATATGTAGCATCAATCGCCACGCTTACTCAGGCGGGGATCACTGTGCATGGCAACTAGTGTAACAGCCTTAGCAACTCTCTGCAATGAGACTACGCTCGTTTAGCATACCGGCAGGCACAATGCAAAAGGCAATCATTTCATGATGTGACCAATTGCATTCTAATGGAACGTGACGCAGGTATTTCGTACGACTCGACTTATTTATGTTCCTTTCCCCTTGCTACCACGGGTGCCCCTCGGCCCCGTAGGGTACCTGAGATCCTCTCCCATTTAGTTTGTTTAAGCAAATACAGAGCTTTCGTCTTGACGTGAACCTTAAGAACCCCATAGCAGAGAGCATAAAAAACGGAGAAGGGGTAGCCGCGCAATATAGTGTTGAAAGGAGGGAGATGCTGGCCAGTGTTTTAACCAGTGTGCCCATGCTACTGGTGCCGCCTGCGCGTGAGAAGGTCGGCGATGGAACTCTGCCACTCCCTCGCTGCCAGCGCTACGACCAAGCTTCCCGGGGGCTGGATCTTATTGTGTATATTCTGCCTTGTTTAGCAATGGCTGTGTGAACGCGCGACGCATATGAGCTCTGCACGTAGGAGGTACTGTTCACAAATCTCCAATGATTCTCCTAGGCCGTCACTGCGGCGTGAATGAAGGCTCGCGTCTGTCCAGCCGATATTCACACATTTTTTCAGGCCTTCCAAAGCTAATGCGTTTACTTTTGCGATTGCACAGACTTGAGCTCACTGATGAGATGTTTATTGGCCCTTATGAGGTTGTGGGGCCTTAGTATAGTTTCAGTGCCAGATACCATTCGGCATTAAAACAGCGGCTGAGCAGCTGAAGGGGGATTGGATTAAGTGGAGTTTACTAGCGGTTTCATGGTTTGTCACCTGAGAGAATAGGCAGCCATCACTACCCGCAGGGCGTCACCGCTCCTTTGGGTATACATTAGCGTGTGCTCGCAATCAGGAGGTGGTCCTATCGCAAATATGGCTGAAGGCAAAAGTATCCAAGGATATGTTGAAGTCAAGGAAAGGCTGGCGTATATCACTTGTTAAGCCAGTGTGTGTACCTTGCGAATTGCCACTCAGAGCCACTCTCTGCCTTCGCGATGCTCCAGTTGTGCAATGTTGCCACTGCGTCTCCTTGTGATGCACTGTTGCGCGAATAGCGCTGCCCCCGGAAGCCTTCTGGAATGCAGGGTTCTCTCTTCCACCCGCCATGCAGAGAAGGCTTCGGAGGCACGCTATGCCGTTTCGCCTAGAAAGTCGCTTCCACGTTTTCCAAAGAGGCATTTGAGTCAGACGCCGGCAATACGACAGACGCTTCTTATTACAGCATAGGAATAATTGAAGATGATATCAAGGGCAGCAGTGCTGCCCTTGATATCATCTTCAATTACTCCTAGCTGAAGGCTCAGTCAATCGAGCATCAGTGTCCCGATCCCCGTAGGAACACTACAGAGGCAATGGGTAATCCTTCCACGGGATTCCTGTGCCACAGCAGATGCACAATCCGATCGGACATAGATCTTCTCTCACCTCTGAACTAAACGCGCTCAATTATATTGAAAAAGCCTCTATGGCCGATTTTCGCAATGCCTTTGTCCCCCATAAAAAGGGAAACTCTCTATGGTGTCCCCTGACGCAACTGCCGAGGAGTTTGCCGTATCTAGTGCTACTAATATTGACAAACAAAAGCCTTGTGAATGAGTATTTTCGGCTTCTTACTCCTTAGGAGTCCCACGTGTGTTTCCTGCCACTGTACGCTGATGCGCTAATTCTTTATGGGAAGAATACTCTAAAAAGTAATCCACACTGTAACCATATCTGTCTGCCTGTTGGTTTCCCCTAAATGTTTGACAAGGAGTTCATAGCCAAATAACCTGCCCTGATCCTGCAATACAACAAAATACCTTTATATTTGCCTGCGTCGAGACCCTCAAAAGAAGGTACGGACGGCGGCCACGAGGTGCCAGTGGCTCTCCGAAGTTCGCATAATGCCGAAGAGGCAATCTCTGCCAAGGCAGGGAGCACTTCGTCTCTTTGACAACTAACAAGGATACCATTTTTGAACAGCGGGAAGTTGCGAATCAACTGTGCATTATTGGCGTCGTGCAGCGCTTTCGAAGATCTTCATCAGCTGCAAATGCTTGTGCGAGGGAGGGCTCCTCCCCGCGTGCTAGGCACACAAAGACATAGCTTCCAATCAGGACAATACGCACTCTATAAAGCCATTACCATAGTAGTGGTGGCCCTCACACGGTTGGCTTGATGCTTACACTGCAGCTGTTTTGGAAGTGAATTGCGATTAAGGCTGGATGGTATGCTCCACCTCCACCAACTTCACATGTTGCTCCAGCAGCATTTTAGGTGAGGTCCTGCAACCGCTTTATAAAACGGTCCCTAACTAAACGTCTGCGAGTTGTTAGATGTCAACCTATAGCAATATGGAGGTAGCACTACATTTTGCTTCCGGCAGGTCTCGCCATCTCGACTTGCCTCGCTGTCCAATTAAACATGGGCATATTAGTAGGAGCGTGCACCGCGGTCAAAAATGGCTCTATATAGGCTAGCTGGGTAACACAATCACAATCATTCGAGTGGTCATACGTCTAGTGAAGCAAGCAAAGGTAACGACCAGGTCAAAGCTTACATTACTACGCGTGAGAAAATGACAAAGCGAACCTTGCGCAGTACGTCTCTTCCTTTAAACGTCAAATGAGCGGAATGGTGCCGAATGGTGCCAAAATATTTGAGAGTAAGACAACCTTTAATTCAATGGAGTTTGGGCTTTTCACCAGAGAGGCCGCCGCAGAGGGGCCTGAGGAGGTGAGCAGAGAGTTCGGAGGGAACCCCAGCTTTCACGCTACAAAATACTGTAGTCTAAGGGTTTGGGAAACTCTGTTTTGCTGTGCATATATCAACTGGATCTTGTTCCACAAAACCAACAACATTACCAAGCAGTGGGCCCTCCCTGAGGTTAGCTTCGTACCCTCGGCGAATAGCCGCAAATCCGAAGCCCTAAGCCTCCCAAATCCCAAATCTTAAGCCGCTTGATCCAGCATCACAGTGAGAATCTTGCCATGAGGAAGGCGGACTATGCCGATATCAATACGGGGGATCTTCTCTGAGGGGCTCCACCTCTCGATAAGGTCTGCAGCAGCACCACGTAGCACCGGCAATTCAAGTATTGCAGAGAGAGATATACCACACGCCGCCAATACCAAGGACAAATAACTAGATAGAAACTACTTAAATGCACTGGTATCCTCTGGGGGGACGCTTTTTAAGTATTGCAGGGCTCGCTCGAACAAGCCGATTAACTTTTCCGTCTCCTGAGGCGCCAGAATGGACACAAACAGAATGAAGCCTACGTCTACACCAAACACTAAGAGGGCTTTATGGAAGGACAAAGTGGGCAAGCAGAGAAATACGCAATTGCAAGCAGCGTGCCGCCGCGAAAAAGCGAGACAGAGAGGTACGACCTACCCGAGACGAGATATATTCAGTGCCCAAACGCAGCGACAGCATGTTGGTCTGCCTACGAGCAAGGCAGAGACCTTCCTAGAAAAATATAATGAAGGAATTTAATTGTGCAACGATTCTGGAATTTAGCGCCTTATGAAATATGACCCGATCACCTGCTGCGAGTATGTCTTAGGCAGCACCACGCGTCCCAGACCCTGTAAGAACAAGCAAGCACTACACAGATGCACGAGCTGACGCAAGAAACCCACACCCAACATAACATGCCCTTCACTAACCCCACACACGTAAAATGCAGACGAGCTCCCGGACGTCAGGCAGCTACGGGCGAATGTTCATAGTGGGGGCAGCCAACCATACAAGAAAGCCGCATACATGTAGATACCTACACACATCCATTCACTGACACAGCCAATATAGCACGCACATGCAAAAATACACATCTGCAAATGCACATGTGTAGTGCCAGAGGCATGTAGACGCACGCCCGCACATTCACTTGTGTACTTGGAAGCGCGTGCATGTAAAATTCATAGGTAGGCCATAGCTTGAGAGACTGACATGTGCTGACTTGATGGTAATGTGGAGCACTTACCCTGGAATCCAAAGAAACGAGGTACGTGTGGCCGTCGTCAGCTACATACGAGGCATGCTCGGCTGAGACATACAAGGACAATGCCCAACAGCAAACGCTTCTATGTTTTGTGCTTTGCTTCTTCTTTCCTTGATGCCGCCTCAAGTACAAACCTCTAGCCGAAAAGACCCAACTACAAAGAAAAGGCTGATGCACACATATTTCTCTATGCCCCCACACATGTATGATCACATGCACTCCTGATACACGCATATATACGCCGTGCAGCAGCGCCTCTCGCACTGGCTCTATCAAGCTTTCTGCAACTTCCATTTAATGCTGCGGGTGCTTCTGCGTCAACTCTCCTCAACATCCGTCTCTCTCAATGCAGTTTATGTCTCCCAGCGCCATGTTAATTGAGTACCTTAAGCAGCTCCCCCCCATACAAATACATAGATATCCACATATACATATATATATATACATGTATATATGTATATATAGACACACACACAGCTGCACATACACTGCGGCTATACTGCATACGTACACCTCCCCTGAGCTGGTTGATCACAGGCAAATGGCTCTATCCCATCCATCAGGGCCCTTTTAGTGTACGCACGCTTGAAGCATCAAGCTTGACTGGACATCTCTAGGGTCAGTTCCTCCGCAAAAGCAAAAATCACACGCTCACAGCCCCAATGCAGAAGTAGTGAGTCCATGAGGCTGTTGCTGTAGCGAACATCCCCCCGGAGGCCTTGTCGTCTTCACATTTGCAAGGGTTCAGGAGTAGGGTGCTAAGGAAGGGGTGGAACCTGTAGCTTTAAAGGTTCTCTGGAGGCTACAGAGTGGCGATGGCAAGTGCAGTTGTTATCCCTACGTCAACTGTGTACTTCTGGGTGCGAACTTTTATTGCATACAACATGACAAGGACCGTAGCGACAATGCCCATTAAAAAGGTCGAGTCTATAAAGGAAGCCTTGTTGATGCTGTGTTTCGAATTCGATTTAATGGACCGCTCAATTCGGACTGCGTTCATCAGTTTGGCGATATCGAAACCATCTGGATTCTCCTCCTGCGGAGAGGATCCGCAGGTTGCTGAGGAGAGCGCTTCTCCTTTTGTCTCTATGGTATCAGTGGTCGGCGAATCCGTGGACTGCACTGCTGGCATAGAATATGTCGCTGTCCCTTTCACGTCTGATATTTCTGCTGCTGGTGAAACTGCCGCTAACACCGGAGGGAGAGCGAGGACGCAGACCAGCCACCAAGCAGGCACCGGCACTAGCAAGAAGCTGATCCCTAGCCACCCAGTCCACATGCCTTTTCCGCCACGAGGCAACAGCTGCTAGGTTTCTGCTTTTGATGCACAGGCAAGGCAAGGCACAGGAATGCACGGGAGAAGCTGACGCATCTCCCCCCCTTTGAAGGCCCTGGCGCAATGCAGCAACCTCTATGCCCGTCAGAGCGATCCCACACATACCCTTGCTGAGATTTCAACCAGGGATGCTGATACTAGGAGACAAGAAGATCACACGATCGAAACACGGGAGGCTGCCTCGAGTTTCTGCTGAGGACCTGAGGAAGCTCTTTTACCGGAAATAGCTGTACACCTCCACGCTAGGGCCACTGCTTATTAGGATAAAACAGCAAACTTGGGAGGACACGCAGAAGAATTCTCAAAAAGCTAAAGAGCAGCAGGGTCCACCCAAGCGGCAATCGGCCGCTCCCCAAGAAAGAGCAGGCTTCCGGTCCTACTGCCACAATCTCACACAAGAACAGGGAATTCCGGAACCAATATAGTACAGAAAGTAAAGGCAGATATCCGTAAGCAGTGAGAGCTGCCACCGACCGAACATTACAGCGGGCGCGTAGGCGTGATCGATACAAGTCCCCAAACCACTCCACCAACGAAACACGCAGGAATAAACGCGAATTGCTATTGTTGGTTTCCGCATGCTCGAGCTCACCATGTAACAATGTTCTTCAATCCTGATTTGCAACTGTGAACGCAGCAAGGAAGCACATGTTGCCCATGCCCCCTTGTAGGCCTGTGTACCTCGCGACTCACACGATCGGTCTTAACCGTTACAGCGTATATGTGACCCCAACATTGTAAAGGAGGCTAGAGGGTAATTATGCGACCATACGCTTGGCCTAGAGTGAAATATTGTCATAAGCAGATTTACACGCAAGGACGTCTTTGTTCTGCTCCGTGTTGCCATGCCGTTTTCCGGCAACTAGCAGGTTTCGTCATTCATTTTTCTTGCATACTAATGCGAGGCTTTTCTTCGTCTGTGGGTTATGAGTGGCGAGAAGGTAGATAAGGCCGGGTACTATGCCGTGCGGGCTACAGAAAGAGAGTTAACCTCCCGACCTAGCGCGAGAAAAAAGTTTGTGAGTTGCGCCCACTTGGGATGCATATTAGAGGCTATATTTCAGGATTTGGAAGGGAGGTTGCGTGGAAGACAGACGCAGATTACTTTTGGAATGAACAAAAACCAGTGCCTCTGCATTACTTTGATTGTGGGTAGTGGTCACATTCCTTGAATAAAGGAAGAATTCTTCCGGATAATCTTCAATCCAAGCGGCATAGCCATAGCTGGCATCTGGTGGCCTTAGAACTGCTACGCTCGGGCAAGGTGATCCAGAATTCTATATACGGTTTCCATGAGAAGGTGCTGAGGCGGTGCCTTAAGCTGAAGGCACAGCAGACTAATCTACAACTAGGCGCTGTCTACTGAACTAGTCATTTTCTTAAGCAAATAAAAAGGGTTTTGACTGATTGGTGTGCACATATTCTTATATGTTATTAGTTAAGAGTACTGTTGGCTTGATACAAGGCGGCCAATATGTGTGTGTGCGCTATGTACAATGTGCAGTTAGACGTAAAGGTGAGGTTCGGAGTATATGAAGGGTGCATCAACGCGTGTTCTGGCTATCACTCTCCTCCCATGTCAGTGACTCTGAGAGGAGCGGGCAGGGCAGAACGGCAGATTCGTTAAAAGCATGCAATAGCTCGCAAATAACTTGGCGTTGAGTCTGGAGTGATTTAAGTGACCCACCACGCAATCTTTGGTTAAGCATTATTGGAGGTGCTTTAGGGCCCCATTAATGGTACTTGTCGCTGAGAGATAGCAGGATGCCCAGATTGTTGTGTAAAATGGCCTGAACCACGTTTATATACTACTCATAGCTGTATTACTTCGCGCTCATATACATCGAGAGTGCGACAGTAAGTAGCGGGTGCCTTATAAAAATGCCCTGATACTGGTTTGCCGATGGGTTTTTTTCCGAGCTTTGAGCCGCCCGTTAGAAAAAGTCGTGAACGCGTGGGGGAGCTCTTACTACTACAGAGGCCTCTAGGAGGGTGATTCGAAGGGAATACCCCGAAAACACCGCAGACGTTGCAGCTACCACAGGAGATTTATAGTGGTTCGAGGGGAGCATTGAAAGTGATGGGCCCCTGGAAGAGGACCGGGTGTTTGAAAGCACTAGTCCATGAGCACGCATTGGGATGCGAGGACTCCGTTTCACAGCAAGTGTTTCCAGGGGGCCCCTGAGGCTTTTAGTCATTGCGTTTTGAAAGTCAAGGTGGCCTCTTGATCGACACCTACGTATGTGTCGTTACATAAAAAGAGAGAGAGAGAAAACACCTCTCCCGCCTCTTCTGGCGCTGAGAATCTGAGGACATTAGGCAATAAGCAGCAGCATGAGAGACAGATGCCATTTGGGGGCGTAGAGGCACAATTTCAGGGAAAGAGACACAAACAGCGCAGGAGACGGGAAAGGCTTATGTGGGGAGGCAGAATCGCAGAAGGGGTGGAGGGGCCCCACAACGAGAGAAAGAGAGAAACGAGCTGTTGAGCAGCTCCACTTGAAATGAAGTCTGACAAATTGCTAGCGATTGGCGAGGATTGAAAGGCCCACAGGAGCCGGTACCAAGCAGCAGGGCTCGAATAAGGAAGCGGAAAGACAACAGGGTGTGGAGATGGCACACAACTCACTCAAGAATCAGCTTGCTGTGGCCATAGGGGCGTATCCTGAGACGGCGCAACGCCACTAGTTCGTCGGCGGCATCGTCGACGTCTCCAAGGATGACAAACCTGCACAGCGTGGCCGATAGGCTCAAGATTCTTGATTCGATGAAACCACTGTCTGAGCAAAAGCCTCCCACTCTTAGGTTTCACATACACCGATGCAGCAAGACCGACTCGTCCCCCCTGGATGAGCTCAGCCCAGGCCTGAACAAACTCCTATACATACCAGCTCGAAGAGGGTAAATTGTCGCGCTTCGCTGCCGTATCATTGGATGCGCCTCCTAGGGGCCCCAAAGCTCTCACGTGAACCTCCAGCTGAAGGTCGGTGCCTGCAGGGATGATGAAGCACTTGACGGGCTGACCTGTAAAGAAGCAAAAGCACCGGCAGCGAAAGAGAGTATCTCAGGTTGAGTAGGTAGAGATCCAGTATCAGAAAAACCAGCATTCGCAAAGCACTTGCTTTTACCGTCGTCTCTCCGTATGACTTGTTGCTCCACTTGCGTGAAAACAAGTTCTTCCTCGTCCGCCTCTTCTCCTCCTGCACCGCTTCCCTCCGTCGCTGTCGTTGCAGCGTACAGAAACCACCTCATGCGCAGCCTGGGAATGCGTGCAAGGAAGGACAGAACCTCATTCTTCTCGTGGAGAGTGAGGCCAGAACGAGTCAATGACGCGGCGGCAGATCGGTCCTCCAGCAGCTGCGTGGAGAATAAAACGACACACACACCCAGCTTTGAGTAGACATTCCGTGAACAGACAGCCCTCCCCTCCAAGAGTCAAGAGACGACGTCAGTAAAGCCTTCTAGAACTGGCACACAGCACGCCGCTCAACTCGCCAAAAGTTTCTGAAAGCACTACCTCAAGAAAACATGATGAGACTCTTCTAGAAAAATAAACGGCTACTGCACGCTGCGAACTCCAGACCCGCGAAGCTCTCCTAGGCCCTTAGCACTCACGTGGGCAAGGGATACAATCCCCTGTTGCCTTAGTGCTGCGACAACAGCATCCGTCATGTGGGGGAGGACATAAAGACTGCTGCGGGCGGGGTGTGTGGCGCTCCGAAGACACTGCAGCAAGAGGATCGTCCTGAGGGCGTACTGCAGCTGCGCTTCCTCCGCAGCCACGTCAATCATAGCCTTAAGCACACACACGCGCAGCAAGACAGGCAACGCAAAACACAAACAAGTGCCACACATGTGCATCACCAGCAAAAGAGCCAACAGCTCCCCGCCTTCTCACTGCCCCTGCAGGCCGCCTAGGGAAGACGCGACGTGTCTGCGCAAGCAAAAATATTAGCGGTCTTTAGTCACTCGCATACCCCGACGCACTGCTACCCTTGGATTCAGCAAAAAGGACAAAGCGCCAACAGTCGTTGCTCTAGAGACATTACACTTATGGCTCAGACTCCGGAGAAAGCACGTCACCCGTCGCAGCGACACTGAGAAAACTCCAAAGGCTCATACAGGCCCTTGCCATGAACACGGGGGGAGGGGAGAAAGGGAGGTAGATAGCAGCAGCCCAGTGTGGCAGTGCCCCTCCTGTAGCCGCAGGCAGCTGCGCAGAAATGGAGGGAGTAGTGTACCTGAATGACTCGCATGGAGTTCTCGAGAGCGCTCTTAAGATCCGTGATATAATCGGAAACGGGCATAGGCCTTTTGAACATGCAGGCCTGTAGCAGAAGAAAAGTTTTCGTGTGGGGAGAGTCAAAGCTATCTCCCCGCACAGGGAGAGGGCACTCTCGAGCCAACTCAGCGTTGTGGATCTCTTCGTTGTGTCTGCATATATACACCGGCATTTTTCGCATTCGATGTTCAGGACAGAGAGATGCAGCAACAGGAGCGGCAGACACACACGCAGTCAGGAGCCGTGCCGCAGTTCGAAAGTATACAGCCGCCAACCCCAAAGCAGAATCGGCTATTAAAGCGGTGGGGGGGAATACAGCCCGTTTTCATACCTCAGTGGCATTTGCGAAAACTCTTCTGCATCCGTCAAAAGCCTCAGGATATCTACGAAAGACAGATAAGGGGCCTCCGGCTGCATCTTGTCCTGCAGCATTTTTGAGGTTTTTGGCGCGATGTAGTAAAAGCACGCGATTCGACCAAGCGGAGTTGCCTCGATAATGGGTTCCAGCATTTCGTGTTGCTCTTGCTGCTGACTCAGCAGGATCTGTCGAAAGCCTGTGCCCTGCTTGTCCTTCTCCTTCTCAGCAGTTGTGTCTGCGTCTGCGGATGCGCATGCAGCATCACCCGCCTGCTCCCACGGCTCGGGGAGTCGCAGCGATATACAGCCCAGCTCAAGCAGCGTGTCTAGACTGCTGCTGACGAGTCTGTCAAGGTACTTGGCGATCATTTGCCTTCTTCGTTCTGCTGCGGCAACGCTGCCCCCTCGCGTGTCTTCAGTCAGCAACTCCGAGCTATAATACCCTGGATTGGAAGCAAGACGCCTAAGAGGACGCGAGACAGCAAATCGGAGGCAGCCTCGCTCCCTTCTTGATGGCCAAATGCCCTTGCACTATTCGGGTTCTACAATAAACTTTTTCCGGTAGTAATTGATTTGCTCCCGCCAAAAAGAGGCCCTAGCCTTGCATGCAAAAAGGCCGTGCTCTTGAACCCCCTGCCAGACAGCCCGTACTAGAAATTCCCCACATTACCTGAAGAAGTACGTCCACGTGAGGTAGTCGATGGCCATAGTCTTATTGCGGATAGTTCCAGCAACGATCTCAGCATTGAGATGCTCAGGAAGGCAGAGGTGAAGACACGATTCAACTGGGAAGGGGAGATACAGGAAACGCTTCAAGAAGCTCTTCTTGCTTTCTTCACAGAAAACGACTGCCACCGCCTCCGTATCAAACTGGGGACGACCTGCCCTACCTATCATCTGTGTCACACACCCCAAATGCCACCAAGCAGCAGCTAGCCACAGGCGCATGGATGCAGCCAGGCCAAACACGCGCGCAACAATCGTCTACTGGCGATAGCTGTATGCATGCGTGTAGGTATGTAGGAAGGTATGTAGCATCCAGACATGTACGCATGTATGTAGGATATGGGCATATATGTATGTATGTACAGTGTAGGCATATATGTATCATGTACATATAATGTATGCATGCATATATATATATATATATGCAGGAAGCTTTGCATAATTTGTGTATGCATATACGTATGGATGTATGCATGTATGTATGTATGTATGTATGGATGTATGCATGCATGTATGCATGCATGCATGTATGTATGTATGTATGTATGCATGCATGCATAATGTAGATATGTTCGCATACACCCAGGAAAGATGTCAAATGCCGATGAGCAAGCCGACGCAAGAGGCAGTGGACGCCTCTGACAGCAGGCTGCCAGGCCGCCATGCGAGCATGGAACAAAAAGACACTGTGGAGAAGCGAGTGGATGCTTTAAATGGGGCTTTCTTTTCTAGCATGCGGAGACTTCGACAAGTGCATGCCTGCAACGGGCAAGGTAGAAACACGACAGCCTCTATGTGTCGAGCCTTGGATGTCTCGACATGCCGTCTCGCATGTGCAGAGGCCTTCATCTTCATGCATTCGCGTATGCAATGCATTGCACTGCATTCTGTGCATTGCATTGCATTGGATTGCTTTGCACTGCACCGCATGCAAGCAAGAAAAGGGGGCTCATTGTATTACCTGGAGGATGTCGGTGACGGGCATATCCGTGTAGCGTTTTGTTTTGCCGTCGAAGTATTCGGTTCCCTGAGGCAGACAAGGACGCTGCTTTTCCCCCTTATTTTGCGCGTGAAGCTGCTCGAGCGCAGAGAGCAGTTTTTCTGCAGTTTCCGTTTAGGGTGCAGCCACACAGATCGGCCCAGCTGCGGCTAAGCGTCCACAACAGCTCTTGCGCGGCTAGAGTGCAGAGCGACCAGAAAAGAGGTGTCAGAGCCAGCAGTGTGTTGGAGCTCCGCCGCAAAGCCCACGGGTGGCAGCGCGGCAAGTGGTGGGAGACTGAGGCGTGGCATAAGAAATGCCGCACGCCTGCCGATCTTAGCAAGCCTCTCTTACTTTGATCACAACGAGTCTGGCTGGCAAATTGAGGCCCCATGCCAACGTGGCGGTAGCAACTAAGACTCTTACACAGCCCAGGGAAAAGAGGTGAGCTGCGATCTCGCGGTCAGCCGGAGAGAGGCCTGCGTGGTGTATGGCCACTCCGTGCAGCAGCACCGAGCGAAGCGTCGCATCCTGCAAAAGAGCGAGCGAGTAAGGAGGCACTGCGCAGGGGCAATTGTGAGCTCCTTAGAAGCCTGCAGTTCAGCTGGAGGAGGCTTCGAGCGGTCTGTCTAAGAGGCTACGAGGAGTGGCCCTCTAAGACGATCAGCGCTTCCCGTGGTGGGAAGGAGGGAGGAAGACTCGCAGTGTCGCGTGCGAAGGGGTTACGAGGCTTGGAGTTCGGCTGTCTGTCTGTCTGCCGGCAGGGAAAGGACGGGAGACTCGCCTTCACGCGGGAGATGGCCTTAGCATACTCCGTCTTCTGCTGCTCGCTTTGGAGCCATAAGAAAAGTGTGCCGCCTTCGTGCATGTGCTGCAAGGCGATGAGTTCTTTGGCTGTGAGTCGCGTCTGCCGTCGGGAAGCTACAAACACCAGCACAGGTCTGAGCCTTGCTGGCGCTGCTGCTGTGGACGCTGCTGCTGCTGCAGCGGCAGAAATCTCCTTTCCTGAGGTAAGAGAAGGCGGAGAAGGAGGAACGGTGCTGTAGATGCCTTGCCGCTCCGTCGAGAGGGACGCGCTGCGACTGTCTGCCAGCGCATGCGTTAGAATGGCATCGAAAGTTGGCTTATTCATCGCAGCCATCCGGGGGCAGAAGGCCTTCTGCGCAAAGCCTACAGGGGAGCACGCAAACAGAGCACTCGGGAGAGAGTCATCGCTAGGGAGACTCCGATTTCTCGACCAGCCTCCACGCGCGCATTGAGCCGCAGAAGCATACCTCACAGTTGTGCTTCGAGAACGACTACGAGCGAGATTTTTGGAGCCTTTCTCTACACCCCTTCCCTCCCTCTTGCGCGAGCCGCCGCCAAAATGTGCGCAGCTGCGAAGGCGCTCCCACACGTCACGACAAGACTAATAGCCTACCTGCAATGTGCACCGTGCAGGGAACAGGTCTGACAGCTGGCCTAAAGCTAAACAACCCAACTCTGCCGATGCCAATCCACGCGGCAACGTCGCCAGCATTCGCCAGCGCCGTAGAAAGCCCCACAAGACGCACTCTCCGCGAGGCTTGGCTGCTGATGAAGCGCATGCGGCTCACAATCGCCTCAAGCACGGGACCTGTGCATACAGACACCACCTCCTGCCAAAGAAAAGTTTCCGCCTAAACACATGCAGCAAGAGGATTCATCATCATCCTCTCTTTCTCCCCCTCTTCTTTCAAAAGAGGGCTGTGAATGCCAGTTGATCCCCTAAACACCCGACATGCAAGTCACTACGTTGCGTTTATTGCAAGCGAAGAGTAGCCGCTTCAGACGGCCACTCTTCGCCTCCCAAGTGACCAAACGATAAATACGTCTCTCTACACTTTTTGTTCTGCATATGTATATATATACATCGTAGTTCTCTCTCTCTCTCTGCACATATATATCGTAGTTCTCTCTCTCTCTGCACATATATATCGTAGTTCTCTCTCTCTCTGCACATATATATCGTAATTATCTCTCTCTCTGCACTTGTAACGCCTTTCTGAAGGTTGACGACTCCCTGCGACAGCCCAGTGTCGACCTCTCCCTGTTTGCTGCCTGATGGCATTACCTCTTTCCTGCCCAAGCAGGTGAATTTCATCAATGATGAGGAGGCCTACAGCGGCGACGAAGTCTCGCGTCCTCCACTGTCTCGACAGTCCATCCCACTTTTCAGGGGTGCAAACAAAGAGGTCTGCGAGACGGGGATTCACTTCTTCTTCCTCGTCCGTGTCTGCCGTCATCTGCACGACTCTCAGACCTAGAACCTTCCCGAGTCGCTGACGCCAGTCTTGCAGTCTTTCGGCTGCAAGGGCCTTCAAAGGCGCAATATACACCACCTTCTGTCCTGGGTAGCACCTTAGTGCGCGCAGAATGGTGAGCTCTGCAACAATCGTCTTTCCACTGCCCGTAGGAGCTCCCAACAACACGTTGTAGTCCGTGTGGTAACACACGTGAAACACTTGAGACTGTATGGGGTTGAAGAAGGAGAAGTTGTAGAGAGACTCGTAGCGAGCGTTCTGCAAGGCTGTCACGGGCACGGGATGCATGTCGAGCAGCGGCGTTGCAGCTGCCGCAGAGAATCCAGACGCAGAGAACTGCGACGCTGCAAAGGGGCAGGTGCAAGAGACGCCGATCCACCTGTCGCTGATGATGCTGATCGCGAACTGCGTTTGCGTGGTGGGGTCGTGAAGGGGCAGCGCGAAGGTCAGCTTCTGCTTCTCTTTGACGTGGGCTTTCGTCAGATGCAGCACCTCCTGATGGAGCAGCACACCGGTGTCACTCTCCGACAGCCACACGTGATACAACTCTCCAGCTCCATGCAGCGCACTATTCCACAAGAAATCCTCCACGAAAGACACGGCAAGAGAGACTCGGATGATGTTATGAGTGATCGACGAGACCAGCACTTCTGCCTCTACCATGGGTACCCGCCGCAGCGCCCTATACAGATCCTCGCCGTCAGCCTTGCTGCTGCATATGCTCTGCAACTCGGGAAGGGAGAGGGAGAAGAGCCGCTCCTGCGTGAACCGCAATCTTTCCACCTTCGCCACAGCTTGCGGGCGCAAGTACAGGCGCTGTTGTCTGCCCTGCTGCTGCTGATGCAGCAGCTGCTGCTGCTGTGAGCGCCGCTTTTGAGGGTCGGGGGCGAAGCAGTTGAGGTTACAAAAGTGCCGGAGCACACATGCATCTGGCCAGAAACCTCTTTCAATAGCCTTCGTCCATTCAAGAACTTTTTCTGCTTCGTCCGTCCTTCCCACGGTGTCTGCGAGAGACGCTGTGAGAAGTGCGCGCGCGAGCCGTCCAGCATTCGCATAAACGTAGTTCGCGTCGGTAATAAGAGAGGAGGCTTGAAGGGAGGCATTGGATAAACAGGCTTGCAGAAGCGTGGCGACTTTGCAAGGCACAGAGTCGAGATCGCCCCGCCAAGGAATGCGGCAGGCCCGACTGCCTCTGAGACTCGCAAGTTCTTTCTCTTCTTCCTTGCGAACGCGAATGCCCTCGAAGTCTTTGGCAGAGCCGAGGATTCTAAGAAGATCGCCGTCGGTTAGATGCCCTCGGTCTAGTTCGCGGGCAAACATTTGAGCCGTTTCGTAATCCACGTAGAAGCGTGCCGCCATTCTGCCGAGATCTGTGATATCGAGACGCCCTGCGCGTCTGTGGAAGCGCAGGAGGCGACAGTCGTTAAGGCGAGATGCAGCCGCTTCAACAAGGGCCATGCGGTGGTTTTGCAACGTAGGATCATCTTCCAGAGCACTACGACGCACGCCATAGGCCTCCGGGTGTGAGCGCATGCGCACAAAGAGGAAAGTATAACGCAGCCACTCCGCTGCATCGGAGACGGAGGAGACGGTCCCCAGCGCAACCTCTGCGTTGAGCGCGTTCGGGAGATCTTCGAGCAGCCGCGACTCTACAGGCAGAGAAGACGTCATCAAGCGAATGTACTTGGCTATTTTGTTGTACTCCGTGATCAGCACAGCCTCTCCTACGGTGTCGAATTGAGGCCTCCCCGCCCTTCCAAACACCTGCGCAACATCCAGAGGGCCGATATCCTTGTTGCCACTGCCTTCTTGGGGGGAATAAACGGTGGTGCCCTTGATAATGACGCAGCGAGCTGGCAAATTCACACCCCATGCGAGAGTAGAGGTGCAGCAGAGCACCCGCACGGCGCCAGAAGCAAACAGCCGTTCGGAAAGCGTCCTATCCGATCGCAGCATTCCTGCATGATGCACTGCAAACCCCCTTGGAGCCAAGACCTTAAACTCGTTATAGCGAGAGCTCCGCTCCAGTTGCAGCAGCAACGCCTTTTGCTGAGCGTTTGGATTTGCCAAAGCGAACAGAGCCGCATGCCCTCGAGAAGCCGCAAGCGTTGCCAGAGCCTCAGCCGTCGCCACGGTGCCTTGTCTCGAGTGTACGAACACCATCACCTGGTGGCCCCTCTGCACGACTGACAGCGCTGCTGTGAAGGTGCACTCATCGAGGACGCGCATCTGCTTGTTAGAATCCATCTCCTTGATGCCCATGTACGTCTGCATCAAGGGAACTGGACGCGTATCGGCTCCAAAGTAGAATGCATGCGAAGGCGATACCAGCAAAAAGTCAGCAACCTCGCGCCTGCAGAGAAGCATATATGGATATATACAAAGGCAGCCCAGAAAGTGCACAGATCGGCCTCGAAGAAATCGCATGCAGGAAACTCAGGCTCGAAAAAAAATGGCTCGCATCGCATGCGTGGTTCTTTACACCCAGATGCACAGACAGAACAATGCAAAGGCGGAAAAAATCGCAGTCAGAAACAACAAAGCGGCGATTGTACTGAATGGATTAACCGAAAAAGTACTTAACCAATCGAAAATAAAGAAAGCGGGGGCTTTGTACACACCAAATGCCCCCGCAGCCCAGAGCACGCGAAACGGCAGCGTCAGACTGTCGATGCGCATGGAGACTTATGCGGTTGGTGATACTTTATTTTATTGCGCATGCATACAGACACGAGTGAAGACGGCACCGGAGACCCGCTTTTTCAAGAGACCTGCAACCAAGCAGGAAAATATCCGCATAATGAGGAGACAGGGAAAGCCGAAAAGCACTCCAGCGAGAATATAACTGAACGCACCAGTTGGGGAGCGTGGCAGAGATGCCGACAAGCCGGGTGAGCCTCTGCGAGCGTTCTGAATGTCTGAGAAGCCGGGCGACGAGAGCTTCAAGCACTGGGCCTCTTCTCTCGTTTAAAAGATGCACTTCGTCCAAGATGAGGCATTTGATTGTGTCCAGCAGGCTGCATTCTCCCTCTCCCGAGATGGAGAAAACATTGCGCGTCAGAATATCCAGCTTTTCGGGCACTGCGACGAACACGTGCACTTGTTCAATCTCCTTTCGAGTGACAGGCATGTCTGCTGTTGCCTCGGCCACACGAATTCGCAGAGGGGCCAGCGCCGCTTGGAATTTAGCGGTGACTTCAGCAGCCAAGGATTTCAGAGGAGCGATGTACACTGCCTTGAAGTGCTTGGCAGAAGGCGGAGACCACTCTTCTAACTCGGCTGGGGCAGTACAGGGAGCGTCCGCATGCGTGGGGCTCGAGGGCCTGTTCGCGGGGGTGGGGTTGTGGGTACTCCCAGTTGTGTTCGGGTCGGGGGGGGGAGGGCTGCCGCTGTTGCCGCGAGATCGCCTGGAGGCTTTGCCGTCTGATAAGTGGCGATGCTCGTTGAGCTGCTGCAGGAGAGCGAGGAGAGCAATGTTCGTCTTGCCTGCCCCCGTAGGAGCACAGACGAGAAAAGACGCGGAGGACAGAAAGGCCACTGGATACACGCGACTTTGCCTCGGATTCAAAGTCTGAATTCCACCAAACGCCGTCTGCGCCCATGAAGGCAACGCGCTTATGGGCACTAGGGAGGCCTCATCGACCTGCGTTTGAGGAGCATTGCACGCACTACAGCAACCGAATGCATGCATACACACTCATACGCTCCTTCAATGCATGCAAGCACATACACACGCATATAAGCACCTTCAATGCATACATGCATGCATGCATGCATACGCACACACACATAAGCACATACGCACATACGCTCCTTCAATACATCCATGCATGCATGCATGGACATACACACGCATATAAGCACCTTCAATGCATGCATACATGCATGCATGCATACACACACACACATAAGCACGTACGCTCCTTCGATACATCCATGCATGCATGCAAGCACACACACACACATATACGCACATACGCTCCTCCAATACATCCATGCATGCAAGCACATACACACAGATACGCTCCTTCAATACATCCATGCATGCATGCATGTACACACGCACGCATATACGCTCCTTCAATGCACGCATACATGCACGCACGCCTTCGAGCAGAAGCAGCAGCATAGGCTGCTGCCCCAGACCAAAGGAAAGGAGCAGAAGAAAAGGCGTAGCAGCAAGGCCAAAAAGCCGTCGACTGTGCATTAGCCTAAGCTCTATTACATATCACAGCTATTCTTTGAATTGACTGCAGCGGGCAGGGAAGCGGCGTAAAAGGCCGCCTCACATGCCACGCTGAGGCGACGGCACTGCAGGAAAAAAAGCAACTCGAGAAGACGCTGACAAGCAACAGCAGCAGGCAGCTGCGTGGACAGACAGCAACAAAGACCTTACAACAACGTACTAAAGCAGGCTTAGGAGGAGGAATGAGCACTTCATAGGCAATAGGCGAATCCTTAACTCGAGAACCTTCAGGAAGGCAGCCGCGAAGGGCTCGCCGAGGAGACAGCAGAGAGGCAGAATCATCAACAATGTGCACTACAACGCAGCAACAAGCAGCGCAGAGAACCTCCTGCTGCCTCCTCAAGAAAACATCGCAGTGTATGCCCCACATGCCACACTGCACGTGAACTTGCTGCTGCTACTACTACCCCTACTGCTGCTGCTGCTACTGCTACCCCTACTGCTACTGCTGCTACTACTACCCCTACTGCTGCTGCTGCTACTGCTACCCCTACTGCTACTGCTGCTACTGCTACCCCTACTGCTGCTGCTGTTACTGCTACCCCTACTGCTACTGCTGCTACTGCTACCCCTACTGCTACTGCTGCTACTACTACTGCTGCTACTACTACCCCTACTGCTACTGCTGCTACTACTACCCCTACTGCTACTGCTACTACTACCCCTACTGCTGCTGCTGCTACTGCTACCCCTACTGCTGCTGCTGCTACTGCTACCCCTACTGCTACTGCTACTACTACTACCCCTACTGCTACTACTACCCCTACTGCTACTGCTGCTACTGCTACCCCTACTGCTGCTGCTGCTACTGCTACCCTTACTGCTGCTACTACTACCCCTACTGCTGCTGCTGCTGCTGCTACCGACGCGTTCACCTACGTGAATCGCTAGACACACGCAGCAGCGGTGACAGCCGTGGCAGCATCCGCAGGGGGCACTGCGAACCTACCCGATTTGTAGGGTGTGGGGGCCTTGGTATAACCAGCGTCCGCAAGGGCCCCTAAAAGGCTTTTGGGGGCCCCCTGCTGTCCAGACACCGCTGCAGACCGACGCCCCTTGTGAAGCGGCATGAATTTAACCTGGAGGCACAGCCGCAGCACCCAGAAAGAAACCTCGCAGTGACTCAGTAGCCACAACAACAACAGCCACAAGAACGACAACAACAACAGCCACAAGAAGTACAACAACGACAGCCTCAAGAACAACAACAACAGCCACACCCACAGGACGGGGTTTTGCCCACAAGGCGGGCGACTGACTGAGCGAAAAAAACTGCTGAGCGTATTACGTTTGAAGCAGCAGCGTTTGATGCGAGGGGCAGCCTCAAACATATTGAAAGATAGATAAGGACAGACAACCAGGAACGCACCGAGGCACCAACCAGCGTAGGACCCTTCCTCTGCGGAGACACCCCGTGCTGCTGCTGAGGCTGCTCGGCTGTAGTCTGCAGACGGGCTGCAGCATCTATCAAGCAAGGTGCTCTCGATACTATTCGATGCACATCCGACACACGATCTTGCCCCAGTAGCTGCAGCAGCGTGTCAACTGCTCCTGCGTTGGCTGAAATTGCCGCCTCAGGGTTTGTTGATACTGCTGCCTCTGTGCCCTCGTCGGTAGCCGCAAGCGCCCCCAAAACAGCAGCCATCAGCTCTGAGTCAGCAGAACAAACAGACATCCACAGTATGCACATATGCAAACACAAGCACACGTATACAATATACACATATACATACACATACACATGTACACACAAACAGAAACACACGTGCACAATATGCACACATACATACACATACGCATGTACACACAGAGACACATGTACACGATATACATACATACACATACACATGTACACACAAACACAAACACACGTACACAATATGCACATACATACATACACATACACACACAGCGTGCCGCTGGCGAAGCTTACACGGCAAGAAAGGGGGGGTTACACAGACAGAAGATCAGCAGAGGCTAGGATGGAAGAGAGAAATCACGCAGACGGACAGGAAGCGGCAGGCAACCAAAAATGAGCTGCCACAGAGAGAGATATGTATATGTATTACATAACAAGAAGCGCAGAGTGACCTCGTAACGGGAAAACGCTCTGCATCACAGAGGCAAATATATAAATATATAGACATATATAATACATATTTATATTTCTATATATATTGGGAGAGGGAGAGAAACAGCAGAGAATACGCAAATCTGTGCATTCCCACCTGCCGCACTCCTGCATAGAGGTGCCAGAGGGTCGTTGATATCGGAGTACTCTGAGGAGTTGTAGGGGTGTTGCGGTTGCTTTTTAAGCTCCTCCTGAGCAGTGACTCCTCCTACAACTTCCCAGCATACGCGATGCAGCCACGGAAGGCCCTCTGCTTCCTCCTTCTCCTGCAGTTGCAGTGTGCCACTACCAGGCAAGGTGATGCGGGGAGCAGCAGCAGCTTCATTCGCTGCTGCTGCTTTGGCAGACGCTGCTGCTGCTGCTGAGAGCAGCCGTCCCTGCTTTGCAGGAGGCAGCAGACGAACAGCTGGAGGGGCCTCCTTGAAGTCTGCGGCACTCAACGCCAAACCATCAGACAAAGCAGCAGCAGCAGCACCTGCATCACCAGCATGCATCCTCATCAGGCAATCAAACCATGGAACCTTAATGTAGTTGCTACTGCAAACGCAATCACTGCTTCTAAGTTAGCTGTCAATTGCTGCTTCTAATGCAATTATTGCTGCTTCTAAGGCAATTATTGCTGCTTCTAAGGCAATTATTGCTGCTTCTAAGGCAATTATTGCTGCTTCTAAGG
Organism: Cyclospora cayetanensis; assembly: GCF_002999335.1. Lineage (NCBI taxonomy): Eukaryota > Apicomplexa > Conoidasida > Eucoccidiorida > Eimeriidae > Cyclospora > Cyclospora cayetanensis. The sequence continues at coordinate 10,021 of NW_020312458.1, read as the reverse complement.
CAATTATTGCTGCTTCTAAGGCAATTATTGCTGCTTCTAAGGCAATTATTGCTGCTTCTAGGGCAATTATTACTGCTTCTAGGGCAATTATTGCTTCTTCTAATGCAATTATTGCTGCTGCTCTCTACGATATCTGCTGCTAGCAGTCTGCACATGCATTTGGGGAGGTGTACCTACTGCTGCCTGTCGAGGCCTCGCCTCCCTGTGGCAGCAGCCTGCCAATGCTTTGCGCCAGTTCTGCTGCTGCGCACTCGGCTGCTTTGGGTGGCGGTTTTAGGGGGCCCCCTGCATCTGCAGTAGGGGCCTCCAGCAGCAGCGCTGCGAGGGGCACTGCCCCTGCAGCCACGACAACACCCCGCTTAGCGAAAAACGCGGCTGCTTCATCGGCGGAGGAGAAAGCGCCATGTCGCGAGCTTCCCAGCGAGAGGCAGCCTTCTGAAGAGAACGCTTCTTCCAGGCAAGGACGGCGCAGCTGCTGCGGCTGCCCCTTGTGGTCCTCACAGTGGCGCTGCAGCTGCTGCAGCCGCTGGAAATCGTGAGGCTGTGTCTGCTGCTGCTGGAGCAGCAGAAGGGAGGGAAAGCGCTGCTCGTCAGCGGCAACAAGCCGCCTCACGCAGCAGAGGAGTCGCGTTGCCTCCACTGGTCCCAGGGCAGGAAGGAGGTCTCCGACAGTTTCCAATGCACTTACTGCCGCTTCCTGCACGCCTGCTGTCGCTGTTGCAGCCTCGAGAGGATCAGGAGGGCAGGGGGGAGAAGCCAGTCCTCCAGCAGTCAGCACTTCAAACAGCAGCGCACAGGATTCGCCCAAGTCGTGCCCTTCGGGGAGCGCCTCTGCAACGCTGCCGCATAAACCCTTGAACAGAAGCCACGCAGGATCTGAATCGCCTCCCCTCGAGGCGTCTTCAAAGGCCGCCTTCTTCCATCCCCGAGGAGGCGCTGTCAGACTCTGGAGAGCTCTGCTCGCCGCTGCATCTGCTGCTGGAGAGGCACAGTACAGGGCTAACGCGCAGCTCGCATGCGGGCAGCACAAGAGGGTGCTGTCGCCGGAAGTGCATCCTTCTGAGGGAAGGCCTCCCACACCAGCTCGCTGCAAAAGAGAACTGTGCGGCAGAACCGCGGCGGCTGTCGCTGTGGAAAAGCGCCACGGACCAAAAGGTATGGGAGATGACGAGAAGGCATTGCAGTCATCTGTACTTGCAGGAAGTGCTGGTTTGCCGCTGCTGCTGCTAGTGCTGCTGCTAATGCCGCTGCTGTAACTGCTACTACTACTGCTGCTGCTGCTGCTAGTGCTGCTATTGATGTAACTGCTGCTGCTGCTGCTGCTGCTGCTGCTGCTGCTACGACTACTACTAATGCTGGAAGCACTAAAGGCGCTGTCAACGCCTCGTGCGGATAGTGGGAGGAGCCTATAGGGGTATCTGCTCGGCCTTGGCTCCCTGCCACTTTTTTGCGACTGCTGAAGCTCGCGGGTGACTGCTGGTTCGAGGATTTCCAGCAGCCGCCAGCGCACGCCTCCCCCCTTTTCGGGGAGGACGCCTCCTTGCATTTAGAAAACGTCCAGTTTCAAGGGCGGCCCAAGGGGGGCCCTACAGACGGGCTAGGGGTCACAAGACAGCCAGAGCAGCGTGGTGGGGTGGAAGCGCGGGAAAATCCTGAAAGTCGCGCGTATTCCAATAGAAAGCAGTCACTGCCACGCCGAAATGGCCCCTGAGGACGCACGAGAGGCTGCAAAGCCGTCGCCGAGCACCACCCCCTTCGCGTTGTGCTCACCGGCAGGTCCTGGGGGGCCCCTCTAAAAGACATCGATGGCATTCAACTGCGAACTTGGCATTGGTTGGAAGAAACAAGCGCAGTGCTTGAATTATAATGCACTTCTCTCCTCCTCCATCAAGGGTGTCACGGGAGACTCCTGGATCGGTGCACTCTTTCCGGCGCCACCGTCGACAAGTACGTGTAGGCAGGTCTGCTGTCCATACATCGCATACACGAGTTCTCCCAACTCCCTACCTTACTAAATGCATCAAAAACCTTGAAAACACAGACAAGCAGTATTTCGCCGCCGTTCTAATCATCAGGTTCCTCTAGAGCACCCTAAAAAGGGGCCCTTCCAGCGCAGTAGCTTGGGGGCCTCCGTAGAACACCGTATATATATGTGTATTACTATGTAAAGTCCTAGATACATATAGGGCTCCCAGATTAGGTGCTTCGCCACGGATCGGGCATGTCTCGATATGAGGAGGCTTCCTCTTTATTCGCCGAGAAGCCTTCCCTTTTGAGCGACCTGCCCCTCTACCCTTCAACCCCCAGTACTCTCGCGAATCCATGCGCTTGCTCTCTCTGACCCTGCGCCTCTCGCTATGCACCAGCCCCCTGCTAGTCTTCTAGGCGTTACGTGATACGTGCCTTTTCCAGCCTCACTTGGGTGTTTTTAGTGCCAAAGTATAACCCTCGCACCACACCAAGAGGCAGACTTGCGCCCTGCAGATACCCGCCATGCGCGTCCCCCCCCAAAACCCGCTCCTCAGTCCGTGGAGAAGGAAAACGGATTGATATGGAAAAGGGCTTCAAAAGGGAAGAAGGAATGACGCCTTGAACACACCCACCCCATCGGCTAGCCGCGTGTTCTCTAGCAAATGGACATAAAATTCCAGACTTCATCACTTCATTGGTACGAACCCGTGACGACGTCGATATACAGGGTAAGGGAGAGGCGCGCCGTACGCGGCTGTACGAGGAACTTCCCTGCAAAGATGAGAAATTGCATCTTTCAGTGCAACCGGAGCGCAGCGCCTTGCATTGAAGGGTGTCTTTTGGACGGGCACATCGCTCTTCAGACGATACGCAAGAAACGTTGTTGTGGAAAACTTGACTAGGTTTCATCTCTTAAGGCCGCGTCTAGCCTCATGATGACGGCTTGAGCACCTGCAAAAGAGGTCAGGTCGTCGCCTTCCTCTCGGTGCCTTCCACCTAAAGGAGGATGCTTTGCTTAGGCTTGAGCTTCACCTTGCTTCTTGCTGCTGGATTGTGCTGCAGCTGCCGTCCTTGGAGAAAGAAGCGGCTGCCATCCGGCAACAACAACAAGAAGACACTCGCAGCCTTGGGAATACGGCGCGTCACGCCATCTGCACACAGCAGCAGCAAGCACTGCACACGCAGCAGCAGCAGCAGAAGGCGTCGCCTCAAAGACAGCATTGGTAGACGTTTGTCTCTCTGTCCGGGCTGCTGTGCCATGTGCAGCAGTTGTCGTCGATGTGCAGCCTCCACCGACAGCCCCTCCCCTGGCACAGCCAGCCTGCAGATAAAATCCTTAATGCTCCAACAACGCACACTCTCTCTTACGCACATACACGTAGAAAGCCTCACCTGCTGCGTATCCAGCACCACAAGACCTGCAAGGCCGCAAAAGGAAGGGCAGCTGCTACGGTGTACAGACACCCACGCGCCGTGCAGATCCATCTGTGCGGCAACCCCACATCTGCTAAAAGCGCTTAGTTTGGGGGGCCCATAAGGAGTTTTATTCTGCTTCCTGTTGTTGTTACTATTGCTGGTGCCTGCTGAGAAGGTTCCTGCGGCTAAAGCTTCGACTCCACACACTGAAACGGCGTACTGCTGCCACAGCTGATAGAGCGGCAGCAAGTCGCGCAGCCCTAAACTTGGCTGTTGTTCTTGCCGTTGCTGCTGTTGCTGTTCTTGGTGCTGTTCTTGCTGCTGCTCTTGCTGTTGCTGCTGCTGTTGTTGCTGTTGTTGTTGCTGTCGTCGCTGCTGCTGCTGTTGCGCTTTGCGACGCCTGCTGCTGCTGCTGCACCCAAAGTCTGCAGCAACATCGAAGAGGCCAAGACTCTTGGCTTTGGTGCGGGAAAGTTTCAGGGCTTGCTGTTTCTTCTGTTGCTGGTGCTGCTGCTTGTGTTGGTGCTGCTGATTTCGCTGCTGCTTCCTGCTATCGTCCAGGCGGAGTGCGCGGGCACCCAACTTATCCAACACCAAGTCTGCCGCAGAGACGCGTAGTGGACAGAGCTTCAGAGCGTGCAGACACACTCACAGACAGATATACATATATATGTATGTACCACCGATCCACAATCCGGTAGCACAGAAGCAAGGCTGTCACAGACCCTAAATATGTCATGTCTCTGCAGCAAGAGAGAGAGCGCAGCAGTACTAAGTGCAACCACAATCGCAGGCAACGAGCATCTGCACCAGCAAACGTGTCAAGACCGAAAGCAGCAGCAGCCACAGCACAAGTAATGGGGGCAGCACCCATACGCCGTACCTCAAGCAAACCCTGCACAACTTGGAGGTCTGTACGCTGCATCAGTGAGGGTTTCCGTAGCGGATGCTGCTGCAACAGAAAGAGTTGCTTATACAGATGGTGTGTCTCGAGGGGGCCCACAGATACGGACGCTTGTTGTTGCGGCTGCTGTTGCTGCACCCCTTGCTGTTGCAATGCTTGATGTTGCAACACTTGATTTTGCTGCTCGTCCGGAGGAGCCTTCCTCTTCGCGGGGAGCGCAGGACCAGCGCTGCCGTGCTGCATTGTTGTTCCCCTTGCAGCGAGTGATGCTCCCGCAGGGGGCGTTGCTCTCTTGCTGATGTGAAGGTCCTGGTGCTGCTTCAGCTCCCCGGAAAGACGCTGATGAACCAAGGGGTCTAAATTTCTGCAGAAGTCGCCTGGATTCAAGCCCGACGCCTCTGGGGGCCCCCTTAGGAGAGCGCGGGGGAGGGCTCTGCCGCTTTGCTCTTGACAAATTGCTGGTGCAGCAAGGAAGCAGGCAAAAAGAAAAGGATTCGAAATTCGAAGACAGGCCCAAAAAGATCTATGAAGGAACAGGAGGGTGGCCCCTGCTTCTGCTGCTACTGCGGGCAGCTGCATCCGCGGCGGCACTCGTGGTAGTATTGAACTGAGCAGCAGCAGGCGTTCCGGGATGGAAACATTGCATCCACACGAGAATTGACAGTAATCTAGGGAACTCTGTGGCTTTTACGTGCGTTTGACTCATTTTTGCTTTTTTCCACTCATCTAGTTCTTGCAGCAGTCCTTCACGCGTCCTACATGCAGCAGCAGCGGCAGCGCAAGGGTGTGGTCCACGACAGGCAGCCGCGCCACTGGAGAGACAGCCAAATGCTACAGAGGGAAATTCTCAGAGGATCTGTCTTACACAGCGTGGCTGTGCGCGTTCGCCTGCCGCGAGGGCTCACCAGCACCAGCGGTTCCTAAAGCGGCGGCATGAAGCGCAGTTACAGCTGTCGCTGCAAAAGGGCGAAACACCCCGGATAGCTGTCTTCCACGCGCCATGAGGAGGGATGCTGTAGGTGCAGCTGCAGCAGCTTCGGCATGAGTATAGCCTCTAGCCGCACTCTCTCTGGGTGGTGTGTGTGTGTGTGTTGACCATTGAATGAGGCCGCTTCTACCGGAAAACAGCAACGGCAGCGGTGGCAGCAGCACTTACACATACACACGCATGCATACGTACACACACGGATACACACAAAAGACGAGAAACGGCTTTGTGTGTGTTCCTTTATGAGCCCAACGAACTTTGAAGAACCGTCGCTTAAAGGCCGCAGCAGCAGCAGTCAAAATGAGCGAAGACCTGTACTGGGACACGAGCACGAATCGCTACTTCAAGTTTAACGCCGAGAAAGACGAATTTTATTCCGATGATGAAACGCGAGCTGCAGATGCTGCTGCAGCGGAGGAGGCGCGGCTTCTCAAAGAGCAGGAACAGCAGCAGCAGCAGCAGGAAGCTGCAGCTCCTGCTGGAGCCGAAAGCAGAGAGCCTCAGAAACGTACGGAAACAGGGCCTTCTGACGCTTCTTCAGCAGCAGCGGCGAGCGCTGAGGTGTCTGCGAAAGAAGCGGCGCACACGGGGGCAGCAGAGAAGGCAGCTGGAAAAAACGTTGCAGCACAGCAGATGGCATTAGAGAAGACAGCTGTCGAGCAGGCACCAGGTAAAGTAGCAGAGACACAGAAAGTGGAGGAGATGAAAAAAGCAGCAGAGACACAGAAAGTGGAGGAGATGAAAAAAGCAGCAGAAACACAGAAAGTGGAGGAGAAGAAAGAAGCAGCAGAGACACAGAAAGCGGAGGAGAAGAAAGCAGCAGAGACACAGAAAGCGGAGGAGAAGAAAGCAGCAGAAACACAGAAAGTGGTGGAGAAGGAAGCAGCAGAAACACAGAAAGTGGAGGAGAAAGGAGCAGCAAAAACACAGAAAGTGGTGGAGAAGGAAGCATCAGCGACACAGAACGTGGAGGAGATGAAAAAAGCAGCAGAAGCTGTACAGAAGACTAAGGCGGCTGCGGAAGATTCAGCTTCTGAAAGTGACGTTGCCAGCAAGCCGGGTTTACTGGGAGCTTCAGTGGCTTGTCATGAACGAGTCGCTACTATGTCAGAACCACCACGCGATGCTGCAAGACTTACGTTGATGGAGGACGCTCAACTCCGCAGCGCTAGCAGCAGACTCCTTACTGCTGGTGCTGAAGCAGCGCGGCATGTGCAATTAGAACTAAGCAGGAAGGCGAGCATTTTTCAGCTACGGCTTAAGTGGTGGCTTGTGTGCAGCTGTATGTATGTGTATGTCTGTGTGTATGTGTGTATATGTATGTGTGAGGTGGGTGGGGAAAGGAGGGCTACTCTTTTTTTGTCGAGTGCTGCTCGAGCTAAGTGTCTTTTGGGTGTGTTTGCGCGGTTGGCGGCATTGCCTCGTGTGTTTGAAAGGGGAGCTATGCCGCTTCTTTCGTCGGTTCGCATCTGTGCCTTATCTCAGTAAATATGCAGCTGTTTTCTCTGCGGGTGCTCTTCCGTTGCAGCTGGAAGAAGCAGAGGCAGAGATCGCTCGTCTGAAGGCTGCGGAGCTGGCAAGAGATAGGGGATTAGATGACAGCCAGGAGGCTCAAGCACTGATTCGAGTGTGGAGTGGAGGCTGTTTCTGTTGCTGCTGTTGCTGTTGCTGCTGGCAGCAAGGGGCTGCCGCGCATGTTACTGCTGATAAGTATTCCCCAATCAAGAGCCTCCTGACACGCTATGCGTGAGGTTGCTGCTTCTGCATGCAGGAGAGAGACGAGTTGCAGCTGCAGCTTCAACGGCTCCGAGAAGACACTGCTGAGCTGGAGGTAATAGTGCAGCACCTTCTCCTCTAGGCCATAGATTTTAGAGCATTTTGAAGACAGCAAGCCCAGAAAGCAACAGCACCACTAGCAACACTAGCGACAGTAGCAACACTAGCAACAGTAGCAACACCGGCACCACTAGCAACATTAGCAACAGTAACAACACTAGCAACAGTAACAACCCTAGCACCACTAGCAAACGCCATACGCATGTCAACACCAAGGCCGAGTTTTTGAGGGGTTTATTGGCACCCCTTCTTGCATTTCATCCCTTCGGTTGCTCGTCATGTGTCACTCCTGATGCAGGAAGCGATGGAAGAAGCCGCTGTCGAGAAGGAGCTGGCTTTGGAAAATCTGGAACGAGAAAGGGCGAAGGCGGAAGACATCAAGCTGGAGCTTGAATTGCAGGTGAGGCATTTCTGCTTTATGAGACTTGAGAGTTTTTCAGCCAGCTGGTGAGTCGCAGGGCTGCTTCTTTTTGCCAGGATGCGCGCTGGCGGGTGATGTGGCAACGCATGCTATCTTCTCAGTTGACTGAAAAAGAGCTGCAAGTGACTCAGCTGCAGCAGCAGCTGGCAGAGCAGCAGGCAAGAGAGGCCGAAGCCTTAAAACAGCAGCACCACATGCTGCAGCAACAACTGCAGATGCTCAACAAGAGCAAAGCCAAAGAGTTCGAACGGGTACGCTGTGTTGTGGCCGTCCTTCCTGTAGCCTATCTCCCATTTCGCCCAAATGCAGGTGAATATGTATATGTATATGTAGGTGAATATGTATATGTGAATATGTATGTATCTGTACATGTGTATATGTATATATTTTATGTATGTATATGTATGTGTATACGTATGCATACACGTATGTATGTGTATATGCATGTGTGCTGGCATACACATACATGCAAAATAGGTGCACCTGACCCCCTTATTCTGCTGGCAAGCTGCTGCAGTTGGCAGTTTGTTGTGCATGGCTGTGACATTTGGGTATGCAGGGGGTTGAAAAGCTGAAGCAGCTGCTTCTAGCGGCACATGAAGAGCGACAGAAGGCTGTCTTTGAAGCTCAGGCGCTGCAGCAGCAAGTAGCAGAGCAGCAGCATCGTATCGAGCAGTTGCAGGTACCCTCTATTTCACCTTCGTCTTTGCCTGCCGCAAGCATCGCGTTGTTTTCTTGTTTGCCCTCTGTGACCATTCCTAAGGGCAGCGTTTGTGCAACGCTGTACTGCAATTTTTCGCTTTCTGTGTTGAAGCATCCGTTGATGCAGCAGGCGGATGTTCGCTGGCCTCTCGCAGTGTACAGCTTCCTTCTGACTCTCTGCCATGCCCTTTGTCTCGTAACACCTGGCATGTCCACCAAGACAAACTTTTGACTCTAACTAGCGCGGCTGCCCTCTATCCTGTTTCTGAGCAGTAAACACCCACCCACCCTATATATCTGTATCTACATATATATATATATATATCTGTATATGTAGGAATATATGTGTTTATATGTGTATATATTTAACTATATATGTATATACTTATCTATATATGTATATATGATGTGTATACAAATCTTGATGCACCATGTGTTTTTCCCCCTTTGCGATATCGCTGGTTGCGTGCAGGCAGCGGCTGCCGATGATCAGAGTCTTCTGCAGGAGTTGGAGTCGCAGCAACAAGATCAGCAGAAGATGCTGCAGCAACTGCTGCAGCAGCAGCGGCAGCAGCAGGAGCAGCTTCGGGAGGCTGCAAAACAGCGCCTTGTCTACCTCATGGCATTCCAGCGCCTCAGTAAACTTTACAAGGAGAGCGAAGTCTCGCATGTAGGAGCAGCAATACATGCCATGTCGTACATACATATACACATATACACACTCACATCCATGCGAGCATAGCCTTGTAAAGTGGCCTTGGTACATGAATCTTCGTGCGGCAGTCTTGACTGCGATCTGTTGGAAACTACTCCTGTCTGCTGATGCTGCCGTATGCACATCCGTCTGCGGCGCGTCTGCTGCATTTGTGTCAGTGTCAGTGTGTGTACATATATGTTCGTTTTTCTCATTTAAAAACGTGGGGGGGTTCCTGTAAGTTGTTGGTTGCTCCTGTGTATTTTGCTTGGACTCCACCCGCTCGTCCCCTCCGTCATGTCTCTGTCGTGAGTTCGACTCCTCCCCGTTTTTGCCGCCTCTCCTTCCTTGCGATTGCGCATCCTTAGCGCGGCACTGAAGACAGTCTTCGCGAGGAAACGCAGCGGCTGCAGCAGCAGCTGCACCAACTGAAGGAGGTGGCAGTGCCACGATGGCAGCGAGTCTTCATGCTGCATGCGGCAGCAACTTCAAGCCTGCCTGAAGCAACCTCAGACACAAGCGAGGCAACTCTTAAGGAGCAGCAGCTGTTGCGGTCCAATGAGCTGCTTCTGCTGCTGCGAGAACAGGCAGTGCTGCGGCAGCAGCAACAACAGCGCTGCGAGCTGCTGCAGCTTTGTCTGCCTGAGCAGTTGCTGCAGCGTTTCCAGAAACGCGTGGAAGGACCGCTGCTGCTGGAAACGTGAGACGGAGAGAGTCTTTAGAGATGGACAAAACAGAGAGACAAGCGCGTGTAGAAGCTCTGTCCTAAGCCAGAGGCAGACACACACACACACAGACACACATACATATACACACACATACATATACACACACACACCCACACATACACACACACACACACACACACACACACACACATACACACACAAACACACAAAGACACACCTACAACCACAAAATGCACAACAAAAACCTCACACAGTCACCCACACACCACATCGCACAGCCTAAGTCCATAACATAAACACCATCATAAATCACAACAACACACATAAGAAACAAACTCCCCCTCGAGCAACCTCAATAACAGTGCTCTCGTGTGGTGGTCGGTGGTGGTTGGGTGTTGCT